>NC_079513.1:17857089-17866591 GCF_000801105.2 Raphanus sativus | reverse complement strand
TAGTTTTATTTGGGTTAATTTTGGTTAGTTTTGATTAATGGGTTTAATAATTTCTGTGTGAATCAACAAAATAAATTAAACTAATAATCGATAATCTATATTTCGAAAAGATTTCCAAACTGAGAGTTTTAACAGAAACCCAAAATTGTTTTGGTTTATATAGTTCAGATAAAAAACCAGCGTAATTGTTTTTCTTCTTAACGTTGGATTGTATAGAGCAAGCCAAACAAAATATTGATATAGTAAGAGGAGATGAACATTGTATATAGAGCAAGCCAAAACAAGATAAGAAATACTAAAAATAACTACAATACATAACAACATAATTTTTTTTTGAAAACTTTGTATTTTCTATTATTTTTCTTGTCCAGACTTATATGCTAAAAAGAAGAAAAAACCTCAAACACTAGATATAGAAAATGGAAGTTGTTTCTCAAAGGGACCAAGCCTATAGTCGCCAAGCTTAGTCTTGTAAGCAGCTGACTTGTACTGAGACCAAGTAAATTCTTTATAGAGCCAGTCCTCCTGCTTTGGGACAAGGCATGACAACGGTGCAATCTTCTCCGTCAACGGAGGACCTGCGAAGTAGATCATCGATAATCTTGATCTTTTTGTATTTGTCAGCACTCTGTGTTTTACACTTTTGAATCTTCCATTAGTCATCACCTATGTACGCACCCAAAAGAATAATTAGAAATGTGTGACTTCTTTGTGAACCAATAATACAGTATCAGTTTCAAAAGTTGCATGTCAATCATGATTCATGCCATGGTTCAGCATGATTCATGTCATGGTATTTGTCACGTAAGGGTGTGGTCTACTAGTCTGCACGATTTTTCATTTATTATAGAGCTCTTTATTACATAGGAAAATATATTTATAAATGCAAAAGTCTACAAGAGAAACTTAGAACAAATGAGCCGATCATAAAAAGAAATAAATCATAACAAACCTGAACTGGATTTTCTAAAATTTGAAGTATTACCCATATCATTTAGATTATATTTTTCTGAATATATTTTAAGCACAGTTATTTATATTCATACTATATATATGTACGTATGTATGTATATAGTGAAATTCAGTATACATATTAAAAGTTTTGTATAATTCGGACATATCTTATTGATTTTGTCAAAAAAAAAATTCCATTTGTAAAGTTCCCCAATTATAATGATTGAAACTAAAATAGATTTAAAGAGATAATGTTTAGCATTTTTTTTTGCTCAAAGATAATGTTTAGCATTTAAAAAAAAAAAGAAGAAGTAGAAACAGAAAAGCTACCTGAAGAGTATCTCCGACAAAAACGAAGAAAGAGGAGTGATCAGGTGGAACATCGACCCAAGTCCCATCTTTCAAACAGATTTGCAAGCCCTCCGTGTCGTTTGACCTGAGAACTGACACTAACTGTGGATCCGTGTGCTCACCGAACCCAACCTCTTTCTTGTCTGGAGTCTCTTCCTTCTCCGGGTAATGGTTCATCCTCAGACAAGAATCACTCTCCTTCACCCTCACCAGTCTGCTTAGCTTCTCTTTTGGCTCTATCTTTAGCTCTTCAGCTACCATCTCAAGAACTTTGCTCGACATGTCCTTCATCTCCTCCATGTACACTTCCACGGTCTCTCTGTTTACCTTTTAAATATTAAAGAATATGGGAGAGAAGACAAGAAACAGGAGAGCTTTGTTTGTCTTTACCTGAAAGTTGGAGTGGTTTGCCGAAAAACGGCTGTGGTTTTGGTATCACTATTAGCATTGAGGAGAATATACTCAATCCAGCCTACATCATCATTGGGTCCGATCCGTTTACTACCGTACCCAAACGGGTCGGCTGGACCGGCCTTGTCTTTATGAGACTGTGGCAAAGCAAAGAACTTGACGGCCTCTTCTTCCAACTGGGTCAATAGCTCGGGTTGGACCCCATGGTTGATGACTCTGAAGAACCCTAACTCCTCGCATGCTTTCACGATTTGGGTTTTGGCGTTTTGGTCGGTTAGATTTACAACCGGGATTAGAACCGGACTCGGTTTGCATTTTGGGTTTACATAGACTTGGCTATTATTAAGAGTGACTGGCTCTGGCTGTAACATAATAACCATGGTTTTCAAGATTGTTGAAGATAGGAAGGAAGTATGAGAATGAATTAGCTTAACAAGGTGGTTGTTTGGCTTTAATTTATAGTTTGCTTGCGTGTAGGGGAAGAATTTTTATTTTAAAATACTGTTTTGTTTTTTCTTTTATGTTATTTTGTTCAGTCTGTTTAATGTAATTTTAGGTGATTTATTTTGATGAGAAAAAATATATATTTTTAACTGGGAAAATAACCAGTTCTTCATCATATAATCTCTAATAAAAATTACATATTGTCTGAAATTTGAATCTCTGGTTTGGTGTAGAAACATTTAAAGTTTGACCATAAAGCTACTATTTTTTTGCATAAAAAAGATTTTGTTATCAAACAAAATGGAATTCATTTCATTGGTTTATTATGAAGGATTAAATTCTAGCTAGAATAATGGTAATATACTAATATGTTATGAATTTAAAATTAATAAAAATAAACTCAAATCAATCAAAATTATTAACATTAATCAAAATGGTAAGAATGAAATCATATAGTATAAGTATATCATTTATAGTTAGTCATCATGAATAATGGAAATTTTGAGTGTTAAATATATTTGTTTTAGTTTAGATTAGACTCTTGACAGATGAATGATATTTAGAGGTTAATTGGCAATGATTGTAGATGATTTGGACAGTTTTTTTTCTCTAAAGCATTTTTTTATAAAGAAATCATATTTTACTTTCAAAAATAAAACCACAATAAAAAAAGTTAGAAAAATAAATATATGTTTTTAATCAAATTTTCTTCAGATTTTATTATGTGCTTTGTAAATTAATATATAGTAAAACAGATTAAAAACAAAACAAAAAAAATTCAGTCTATTTTATAAAGTATAAAAACTAAAACTACAATACCAACCAAACAACCCTCTAAAATCACAAGATAATCTAATGTTTTTAGAAATAACAAAAGCTGCTTTTTCATTTATTTTTCGATGTTTAAATTAGAAAAAAATATGTTACCTTTTGAAGAAGAAAAGTATCTTAAAAGGATATTTTAAATTTGAATTACTTTCAGTCATTCGAGAATTAATGCAATCGACTGAATATGGATATTTGAGGATATATCAAAACAAAGCCCAGAACGTGAGAGAGTTTGATCTTTGGAAAGTTTCCCCATCTTTTATAACTATTTATAAGAATATGCATATCAATCCATTTATTTGATTCAGAACATCTCCAACCTATCTCTAAAACTCTATTTAAAAAAAATCTATTATAATTTCTTTTTACTTTAATGTGATCTTCAGTCATTAAACAAAATATAGTGTTCTTAGATTTATACAAGAAAATATAGTATTCCTATATTATTGAAGAAAATAATAGGGAAAAAATCACATCTCTATTTTTTCTATAATAAGGATCTGTAAAAATAGATACGTAGAGAGAGGATTTTAGAAATCAAATGCATCGTTAGTTTTTCACCTTATGTTTTCATCGGAATGGGCATCATTTCTTGTTATTCACAGTCAAATTTAGCCATCATTAAATACCATCACTACTAGAGTACTAGTCTACTAATAATAGATCTCACGTAATTTTTTTTTTTTGCTAGGATGGCGTAATTAATCTAGGTTTTATCCTCGGACTGTGTTTCTTTGAAGATGGACCATACATATGTAACTTTGAAGATGGATCATTATATAATAATCTGTTACGTGTTCTATAATAGTTTCTAAGTTATTCTTGATCAATATTATATCAATATCATTAGGAAAAAAAATCATTTTAATCATTTTTTTTTGTTTTGACATCGAAAAAATCATATATGAAAGCATATGATAGGGGAATAAATGACACACGATGGAAAAGATTAAATATGCTTTTTTTAAGAGCCAAGCCCCCATCTTAGGATTAGTTTATGCTCTCTACGATCACGAACATTAATTAAAAATAATCTTAAAGAGCTTTAAGTGAAAATATAAATATATTTTAATATAATTACTTATATAATTAGATTTAATAAAATAAATTACATCACTCTATCATGAGTCTCTTGAAAATTCTCCTTTGAAAACTTCAATTCTTTCTCTTTGATATTCTTATTTAAAAAAAAATTATTGAATAGTAACTTCATCGAGCATATTCTACAAAAATATTATAAAAACTAAATATTAATATTTTATAAGTAATTAGGTTCTACCGTTCTAGTTTAAACTAAAAATTAAATCATTTTGATAAAGATACGTGGAAAGACACTCCCTCTGGTGCAGACAGTGTCCATAGAACTGGCCGGCTTGGTGCAGTCATACGTGGCCAGTGGGCACTCTGCTTGGCTAGAAGACTTGTTCAATCGTGAAAGACACTCTCTCTGATGCGCCTTTCTTTGTGCTCTTTCTAGTTATTTCTTATGTTGGTAGCTTAAGAACTCTTTCTCTTTTGAAGGTTTGATCCTCTGTTTGTATTGATACTGTCAAGCTTATGATATAAATTATGATGGAAAAAAAAAGATACGTGGAAAGAAATCATTTAGATGATGACAATGGATACGCTGATACCCATATCAGTACCGTGCAAGGGTATCAAGACTCAAGAGGCTTAAGACTATTTTAAAATATATATGGGTCCTAAAATATAACAAGTAAATATGTAATTTATATAGTTTTGATAGGATACAAAATCATGTAAAGAAAACCATAATATACTATATCAACAAAAGAGAAGGTAAGAAACATCAATGTATAAAGAAGATGGATGGTGCCATGAAAAAAAAAACGAGGCAATGTGATGTATCGAAAATTCTTTGAACATCGATAAAAATAATGAGAAATATATCTAAATCAAACTAAGACTTTTGATTTATAGTGTTTTTGTAAACTTGTCCAGAAAAAAATATTATTTAACTCATAAAACTTGACTTGATTCATTTTTTTTTATTTACCATTGCGATTTCTTTATTGGTTCATGATCTCTCTCTCTTTCTTATATTCCAAAAGTATATACATAGAAGGATTCGAACCAGGTCACCAACTGCAAGTGTTGAGAAATCTTAACACAAACCACTATTAGATGTTACACTTTAGAAAATTTGGAGCCCATAAAATTTTATATATATTTTGGGGTCTAAGGCAGATGCATTTTTGAATACACATGAAGCACAGTTCTGATCCAGATGTTCTCAAATGTTTTTTAATTGAGATGGCGACCTCTCTCAGTTTTAATTAAAAAAGACAATTATAATACTATAATTTCACTAAAAAATTACGGTGGAATTGTTCTTCGATACTTCTATTGAAATGCTCAAAAATGATAGAGGAAGAAAGATAAGAAGTTTTTTTTTGCTAAAAAAAGAAAGAAAGAAAGATAAGAAGTTACAAGGAGGGTTGCAGTTTTGGTTCTCTACAAGATGATGGAGATTTTCTAGAAAAGTTTACTTAATTTTTTTTGTAAAAACTCATAAGAAAGGACACACATGTTGTAAACAGTTTTTTTCTTTTTGAATTAAATTTAACATTCAATTAAAAAAAAGAGAATGCTCAAAAATCAATTGTTTTTAATTATGGTCTATATATACATATATTAGTTTTCAGTATAAATACGATTTCATATCAAAAATATGGAACCAGTATTTATTTTGAGACGCGAAAGTATATGACATACATCAGTTTCAAAAAAAAAAGTATATGACATACCTTTTTTTGATCAAAAAAAGAAGTATATGACATACATAAAATAAATAAAGCAACGTTCACTGAAAGTTTTCTTTGAGAATATAACCATCAATAAATAGCATAAAATCTTCTTTGCCAGGTGGAAGTGTTGGGCGGTCTAATAGTACACATCCTTTTGGGTTGCTAGATATTTTGCCAAGTACGAACATCATGGTTGTACTACGTCCAGTTACATGATCTGCACAATTTTGGTGTCATATGTACGTCAAGACTTTTTTTCCAAAAAAAAAAAGATTCTATAGTCAGAGTGGGTAATATTTATATCTTATGTGTAACTTACATGGGATCTTTTAGCAAAAAAAAAAAAAAAAAAACTTACATGGGATCTGGTCGATGATTTGTGTTTGATTGTTTGTAGCAATCAACCGTATCGACTAGCCAAGTACCCATAAGTATCGACACGTATGATCTTCTGATCATTGGAGTGTATTAAACACACACTGAGCCGTCGAAAACTGAACACTTACCCTTCCCGTGGGTTTGATGATGTCTACGAAGTACGTGCGAATGCGTGATTCTGTTAATAGCATGCTTTTGTCTTTATATATGAAGATATTCTGTCGGATCATTGGAGGAAGCATGTCATCGGTTAAATTTGGATTTCTCGTAGATTTACAACTTAAAAATCAATTGATGATAAATATATTATTCTAACTTTTTATATATTATTTAAGATTCTCTTAAATTTCTGATATAAGCTATTTTATCCATATTCCTTTTTAGAAATGATAGTTTTTATACCATAAATTTCAAAACTTTAAAATATTTTATATTCAGTCGATTGAGTTTAATATAACAGTTATATCCAATCGAAAGAGTCAAATATACAGTTATATCTGATCAAAAGGATTGAATACGGCAATTATATTAATTAAAGGTTTATGTTGTTTAAAATTTGTGCTCTGATACCATGTTAAATTTGAGTTTATCGTGTCTATCTAATTTAAAACTAATTTATGATAAGTGAATTGACCATAAACGTGAATGTATTATTTAAGGTTTCCTTAAATATTTGACGTAGAATGCTTTGTTCCTAATATAATCTTTCAATACTTAAGTACTAATACTTTTTAGGCTATATATTATATTAAGTGATCCAAATCGTGCTTGACTTAACCAATTACAATTTGAACGAATAAAATAAACTGAGATTAAACGAAAAGTGAACCTCTTCCGATTTCAGGAGAAACACTAGAGTAATCGGGAAACAAAGTGTCCCCTAATCGATGCCACCAATTCATCTTGAGCAGCTGTAGCCATCAACAACGACGTGAACAAATGAACAATGAGAGTTTTATGAATTTTGAAAGATATTATTTCATTTGCTTAAGTTGTATGTGATTACAATGAAAACTATACAAAGAGAGTAAAACAATTTAGAATGACGTCTAGCTGTGTTGTGATAATTCATTAGTTCTGATATTGTGACACATACTAGTTAGAGAAATTGAGAGGATGAGGTGTGTTCACTGTCCTATGTTCTATGAAAATGTCTCTTTGCCTCTTCTCTAACTGAAGTTGTAGCAACCTCTTTTTTGTAGCTTGTTTGGTGATGGGTCTCTGCTTGTTTGAGGTGGGTGGAAGATCCACACCGAATTTGTACCTCAGCGCGAAGAAGCTTTGTTTAGAAAGGGATTTGGTGAATATATCAGCTATTTACAGAGAGGTTAGAATGTGTTTGACTATCAAAGAACCATCTGCAATTTTTTTCCGGAAAAAATAATGATGAGTGGCGAAGTACTTGGATTTCTTGTGAAGAACAAATTAAATGTCAAGTGAACAATACAAAGATTGTCACAGTAGATCTCTGAAGGCTGGTCTTGAACATCACCAATACTTTTTGACATTAAGGAGATCCACGCAAGTTCAACTGTAGTTTTTGATAAAGTTCTATAATCAGCCTTTGTTGAAGAAATTGCGACTGAGTCTTAACATTTAATTGACGAAGAAATCAAGTTAGATCCAAGGAATGTGCAGAATCCTCCATTGGACCGTTGTGTCTCTGCATCCATCCCAGTCTATCGCTGTATGCACAAACCAGGGAGTCTGAGTTGGAGGTGAGTGAGAGTCTCATCTGCAAAGTGTCTTTAATAATTCTTAAGATACGATTGAGCAATAAATGTCATAGATGGTGGGTATGTGCATCTTCTGACACACTAGGTTCACTGCAAATTGACTGTATGGCTTTGTTAGTGTGAGATATTTGAGCTTTCTAGCCAAACTCATAAATTAAGTAGGATCATCAGAGAATAGCCTTTTTGATGTGGTACACAATTAGTCAAAGAGGATTGTGGTTGTTGTCCCAACATCATCAACAGCCTCGATGATGTCGCCAGCCAGGGCCGTTTAACAGCACGTGTAATTGGAGCGGTCGAATATGATCAAAGTTAAAAAATAAAAGAAAATTTGAGTTTTTTTGAAAATAACTATATAAGGTATAATATAAAACTTATAAATTTTTATACATAGTACTATAAATTTTTAAAACTACTCAAATACATCGTTTAATATGTATTAATATTTTTTTAACAGAGTCTATAAATAATTTGAGATAGCCGCCGGCTAACATGTACATGTCACTAAAACAACTGTAAGTGCCAAAGAACCTTCGTATGAAGTTTTATCTACTATCAAATGAACAAGAAAATGATTTTTTTTCACTGTGAGACGTATGTGTTGGCAGTAGAGAGGCGAAGATAACAATACATTTGTGCTCAAAAAGTTAGAAGTAATAGAGGAGAGAGAGCCATATATATTTTTTATTTTAGTATTAATACATTTATATAATATAATATGTACTTAGAGCATGTTTAACGCCAAAAACCCTTTATTGTCTCTTAAGTGGGCCACAGAGAAAAAAGAAAGAGAGAAAGAGAAAAAACAACCGATGAAACACAAGAAGCAGCGACACGTGCAGTAAAAGAGTAAGGGACGTTCCTTCCTGCGCTTAACTAAGGTATGTTCCTTCTCTTTTTTCCTTTTTTTCTTTTATTTTAATTGCAATTACTTTTAAGAACCCTTCTTAAGGCACATCAATAAACATGCTCTTAGGCGGTGAAACTTTTTTTTTTTTGGAAAACAACTTAGGCGGTGAAACTTATACATTGGAAATGCATATATCTCTGAGAAGGGGTGGATCTAACGTATCAATGGGGTGCAACGTCCGCACCCACTTTTTTTTTTTTTGTTTTAAAGAGCGCACCCAACTTTTTGTGTTAGAAATTTGGTTTTATAAAAGGGAATTCGGCCAAAAAAATCACGAACTTTGAACGAATTGCCAAAATAAATCTGAACTTTTGGACATGCCAAAAAAATACCAAACTTTTCATTGACTTTAAAATTTATTAACAATGTCTTTATTGACTTGTCAATTTAGCACGCCGTTAGCAAACTTAACAGAAAAAAATTGACGTCGTTTATTGTTCCGTTAACTGAAACGACGTCGTTTTTGTTTCACATGATCTGAAAATAAAAATAAGTAGAACTCTGGATTCGAACTCGGGTTGCTTGGATGAAATGATAATGTATTTAACCACTGGGCTAAAGGCGTTTTCAATATAGTTCCAAACACATTTAACTTTATTTGGTACTCATTGAATATAAAAAGTTCTCTAAAAACATAAAAGATCTTTAAAATTACAAAATATTAAAAAATAAAGATTTTGTAAAAAACAAATTGAACTTAGAAATATTTTTTTTCTTTAAAT
>NC_079513.1:17852174-17856989 GCF_000801105.2 Raphanus sativus | reverse complement strand
AATTTTTTTATAAAATTAATTTTGAAACTAAAATAATTATTTTCTATTAAAAAAAATCTTCCAAAATTTTCAAATTTAAAAAAAAAATTAATTTTGAGCTGATAATTGTAACTTAATTTTTTGCATTTTCTTTTATTTTTGAAAAAAATTGGATTTTTTAAAAGAAAATTTTGGAAGATTTTTGATTTTTTAAAGAAAGAAAAAGTTTATTTTTAATTTCAAAATTAAATTTACAAAAAAATAATTATTTTTCAATTTTTGGAAATTTAAAGATTTTTCAAAAGTTTTTAGAGAATTTTTTGAGTTTATGAGAAATTAGGGTTATGTTTTGTTTTATTTCAATCATCCACGTCTTTTGATCAATAAAAAGAAATTTGTATCTAATCTTTCAAAAAGTCTCGCTAGACCAGTGGCAAAACTCCTCTCTCTTAAGTTCAAGAGTGTGTGGGTTCGAGTCCAAGCAACAACAATTTTAAAAGATTTTGTCTTAAACAAAAGAACCGAATGAAACGACGTCGTTTCACTAAACAGTAGTATTTAACGGTGGATTAACACAGTTTTAACTGTCGGTTAACGGTTTGTTATTTTGGTCAGTCAATCATAAGTTTCTTAATAAACTAAAAAAGTCAACGAAAGTTTAGGATTTTATTGGCCAGGCTCGAGTACATGTTTATTTTGGCAATTCGTGTCAAGTTTGTGCTTTTTTTGGCCGAATTCCCTTTTATAAAGAACATTATAGAAACTCTTACCAGAATTCATGTGCGAAACGCATTGATATTTTTTTAGTTTGTCCCCTAGTTTCATGAGTTTATGGTTTTGTCTTTCTGTTTTATCTATTCATCAAAATGTGTCTCTAATAATATGTTAAAGATTCGCCCTAGCTAATTCTGAGTGATCAAAATGTGTTTCTAATCTATACTATTAAAGTAAGATCCTGTTTTTTTAATTTTAGATTTTACCCTTGATTTTTAAGTTATTTATAATGTTATACTATTTCTTTATTTGATATTTTTTAATTATTTTTTCTATTATTTTCTTTTTTCTTTTTAGTTAAATTGGTGCTTCTTTAATAGTTTAGTTAAGTTTGGAAACATATATATATTCAGTTAAAAATGTCAACCATTATATAATAATGTAAATACAAAATGTAAAATTTCTTTTATCATTTTCATTTCAAAAATGTGCTACTATATTTATTATTCTAAAAACATATCCACTATAACTTTTTATATAATAATTTTTGAGAATATTATTGTTTTACAGTTTAGAATTTTCTTACAAATACTAAACTAAAAACTATCTGTATTTTTATCAATAAAATAATAATGAAAAAATTATTATGTTTGAAATTTTAAATGAAAATTCAGTATGTAAATTTGATATTTTAAAATGTCAGAAATACCAGAATACGTAAACAAATATTTTAACACGTCTTGGTTTTCTATCCAGCAAGTGTGATCCTTCTTTATTCATCTACAAGAACGGCAAACAAATTGCCTACCTTCTCCTCTATATAGACGATATAATTCTCACGGGCTCTACAAAATCACTGCTAGAGAAGAACACAGCCTGCTTAAATACAGAGTTTCCAATGACGGACATGGGGCGGCTCTCCTACTTCTTAGGTATCAAAGTAGATTACAATGCAGGCGGAGTCTTTCTGTCACAAGAGCATTACACAAAGTAAATTATTGAACGTGCTGGTATGATTGATTGCATGCTGGTTTCTACACCGGTGGATGTCAATTCAAAATTATCATCAGAAGAAGGAGAGGCTAAAGAATACAACATAATATCGCAGACTCGCAGGGGCTCTTCAGTACCTAACATTCACGAGACCTGATATAACATACGGAGTTCAACAGGTGTGTCTGTTTATGCACGATCGAAACAGTCATATGAATGCACTGAAGAGGATAATATGTTATATACAAGGAACAAAGAGTCAGGGTCTACAAATCTACAAAACAAAAGGAAACTCTCTCATTTCTTATTCAATGCAGATTGGGCAGGCTACCCGGATATTGCCGATCAACGTCTGGATACTGTGTTTTCCTTGGTAATAACCTCATCTCCTGGTCTTCAATACACCAGAAAACAGTCTCCAGGTCAAGCGCCGAAGCAGAGTACAAGGGGGGTTGCAAACACTGTAGCTGAAGTGTGCTGGTTACGTAACCTTCTCCTTGAGCTACATCTTCCACTCACACGAGCAACTTTGGTATTTTGTGATAATATAAGTTCCATATACATGTCCTCAAATCCAGTGCATTATCAGAGGACCAAACTGATAGAATCTTGATATCCCAAACTCTATAACTCTTCTTATAGATCACTCAATACACCAAGTACAAGATAGAACAGAGACTACAAGATGAAATAGAAGATAGCTTTGCAGATTCCGATCACAATCACCTTCTCATGGCGAAGATGACTGATCACGACGATCTCATGGCGACCGTGCCGAGACTCATGGCGTCTACGAACAACAACATACAAAGCATGAAGAGCAAGTGAAGAAGACGAACTCTATATATATATGTCTTTCTCCGTTAGTCTTCCCAACTGCAAACCTTTTGAATCGAATAGAGGCTTCATTCCTTTTGCTTTTGTGCCTCTCAACTGCCAGCTCAGCACCCCTTCTCCTCCTTTGCTCAGATCCTATCTTGATGTCTATCACAAACACGTTGTTCGTCCGCGAAAATGTCAGACTAGACCACGTCAAAGTGCTTCATGTTCCATCAGCCTACCAATATGCTGATATCTTCACAAAAGTCCTTCCCTCTTCACTTTTCCTATCATTCAAAACAGCTTAAACGTCAGACAATCCGACGTTCTCACTGCGGGAGGGTGAAAAAATATCCTCTGTATAGTCTCAAATTAATGTTGTAATCCCTGTAATATAGGAAGTCGAATAGTCTGTTGTAACTAACTCTATGTTAAATACGCTTGTACATGAATTGAATAAGAGCGAGCACTTTCTCAAACTTTCAGTAATAACTTAAATAAAGACAAACAATCATATTCAAAAAAAGAATAAATATGTATTTTTTTGTGTGCATAAATATGTATTTTTTTGTATGATTAAATTTGTTAAGAAAAGATTCAAGGCTAATGGACTATAACAATTAAACGACCACTACAAGAAAACAGATATTTAACGAGGGCCAATTTCCTCGTTAATTCCTCGTAAAAGGAAGTTTACGAGGAATTAACGAGGAAATGAGTTTCGTCGTTTATCGTCCGTCGTAACACACATTTCGTCGCCATTTCCTCGTAAAGTAGCGAGTCAACCATTTCCTCGTAAAAACAAAGTAAAGATTTCGTCGTAAGTTCCTCGCCGCATTTCCTCGTAAAATCCTCGTGGACTTTCCTCGTAGAAACCACGTGATGCATTCGTCGTTACTTACACGTAATTTCCTTGAAAAAAAATCCTCGTAAATTTGATGTAACTTCCTTGAAATATATTCCTCGTAAACTCCACGTAGATTCTTTGAAAAGTTTTCCTCGTAAATACCTCGTAAAATATTCCTCGTAAATTCCTCGGTTAGCTTTCGACGTAAATAACTCGTATAATGCGAATTTTCGAATTAATAAATAATATTGATAAATTTAATAATTATTAATTTAATTTAGTAAAAATATTTATATATTTGTGGTTTATAAATAAATTTTAAATAAAATTCAAATGCAACAAAATATTTTATATATAAATAAGTTTTGGATTTTATAATACATAAACCAAAAAAAAACTAAGGCCCGTTCATCGCCTCGTAGAATTCCTTGCTCCTCCTCGTAACATCCTCCTCG
Organism: Raphanus sativus; assembly: GCF_000801105.2. Lineage (NCBI taxonomy): Eukaryota > Viridiplantae > Streptophyta > Magnoliopsida > Brassicales > Brassicaceae > Raphanus > Raphanus sativus. The sequence goes on along the minus strand of NC_079513.1, from coordinate 17,853,182 downwards.
TCATGTGTGCCCGATGACTAGCCTGGAATGAGATTTTGTTGTTTCATGTTCCTCAACAAAGTTTTCCATTCCGGATTTGTGGCCGCTATAACGTCGATGAAGGCCTCGAGTCCACTCACACGGAACCGCCGGCACCTGAAGAAGAACCTGGAGGGTCTAACTGACTACCAGGCTCACCGAACATGTCTCTGTAGTGAGCAGTAAGCATGTTCTTGCGAACCTGCAAAAATATATTTTTTGAGTTTATGATCATCAATAATAAAAAATCTATTATCAATAATTAAAAAATCTATCTAACGAACATAAATTCCATAAACCTATCTAAATTCCCTAAACTAACCACCTAATATACTAAACTAATTATGGGGAGCGGGGAAATTACCATTTCGAAGGAGAGAGGAATGGGAGAGGAGTTGGAGAGGAAATGGGGAGGAATTGGAGAGGAAGTTGGGACGAATGGAGAGTGTGAGGTTTGGGTTGTATATATAACTTACGAAGGCGTCGCAATTTCCTTGTAGCTTTACGAGGAATTAATGAGGCCCGTCTTTTATTTCCTCGTAAAATCCTCGTAAACTTACGAGGAAATTGCGAGGTCCGTCCCAAATCCAACGACGAATAAGCGAGGCCCGTCTTTCTGGTCCTCGTAAATTACGAGTTTTTAACGAGGTAAATTTCTAAACCTCTAAAATCAGAAACCCCAAACCCTAAACCCCATCTTTCTTATATTATACTTCATATATTACAAACATATCTTCCTTTTAACCTCAATATCTTCTTAACATTTCAAAACTCAAAATTTAAAACCACAATTCTTTAACTTCTAATATCAATATCTTCTTTCTAATATAAACTTATACAAAATCAAATTATTTATTTAAATTTTCTATTTTGCAACAAAAATATAATCTTTTGAAGATTTGAAAATATAATCTTCATTCCAAATTTCAAAACTCAAAATTTAAAACCACAATTCTTTAACTTCTAATATCAATCTCTTCTTTCTAATAT
>NC_079513.1:17841688-17852074 GCF_000801105.2 Raphanus sativus | reverse complement strand
TAGCAATAAATAATATAATGTTATAAATATAAATATAATATTATTTTGGAATTTTCAAAATTTAATTCTATTTTATAATTATTAGTACTAAAACAGTTTTTCAAAATTATACAGTTTTTAAATGTAATTTTCTAATCCAATACTATTAGTTTTTTAATATCCATAAATTTTAGAAAATTATTTAGTTTTATGTTTTGATAATTATACACTTAACAAAATTTTCTCTTACATTTACAAAATTTGATTTAATATATTTTAACAAAAATATATAAATTAAAGAATATTTCAAAATTGTAATTTTTATATATATACATATATTACTAAATATACATTGAATAAAAAATATTCCTACACATTGTGCAGGAAAACACCTAGTTAATCTATAAACAATGGGAGAGTTGGTGGAATATTTTAATAACACAAGTGTCCAACTGTTCATCACGTGCTGGTTTGTTGTATATGCAATCTTTGCGATGTATGCAATCTTTTTGTGATAGCTCTTGTTCAACTATCAGCCTCCATCACAGAAGACATATATATTTTATCTTCTGTTTTGTAGCTTTGGGATCCATAAACGATGGCGACTGAAGAGCCCTCCCCCTCTCGCTGGGGCTTTCTGGTAAAACCCCTTACTCTGTTTTCTCACTCTCTCACCCTAACTCGTTTATCTTTACTTCTAGAAAAACCATGTTCTAGGCAACTGCAGCCATACAAGATCACTTTGTTTCCTGAATATTTGTAGCAAATCCAAGTCAAACTCTTCACTGTTGCTTAGAATTTATATTATTTTTAAAGAAATATATATAAAGAAGATAAGAATGTTCTTGAATCACCGGAGAAACCGAGGAACTCTGCTTTAGACCACTGCTTCGTTTCAACTCTTAGTTTCTCTCGAGTTTATAGATGCAATGGTTTTACTTCAATAGCTTAGTGAGCGAGTGAACAAAGATCTGTGTATTTATTAAAGAATTTAAAACGTTATTTATGATGCCAAGTAGTGGAGGAAGAAGCTTCCTGAAGAACCACAGAACGAACAACCAGAAGATGGATCATCCAGCACCACTAAGGAAGAGCCTTCCCAAGTCGTCACCAAACCAGTTCAGGTTACTCTTTTTGGCCTTTTCTGTAATGGGTGTTGTGTTCTTTGTCCTAAGATAGATTCAAACTTTCTGACATTTCTGATGGCTGCAGGAGGGTAACAACAGTACTGGCTTGGCCAATGGGATTCGAGAAAAGCCGTAAGCTCCTACGGTTTCCTTTTGTAGTGTTGGATAGGCACTAAGAGTCTTTTTAATAATGTTTCTTCTGCAGGAAAAAGTCAATGTTTCCACCTTTTGAATCAGCAGAAACTCGTGCTCTCGCGGAGAGTTTGAGTAGGCAAGTCTTTATGGGGGACTAGATACAATATTTCTCCTCACATCATGTTCTTGGGTGTTTACATGGGTTTGTGGTGTTTCAGGGATATCATACGTGGGAATCCAAATGTCAAGTGGGAAAGCATCAAAGGTTTAGAGAACGCTAAAAAGTTGCTCAAAGAAGCTGTTGTCATGCCTATCAAATACCCCTCGTATGATCCTTTCTTTGCTCTCTCAGCTCATATAATTTTGGTTCTTGAATCTATCAACTTATGGGTTTCAGCTACTTTAATGGTCTACTATCTCCATGGAAAGGGATTCTTCTTTTTGGTCCACCTGGTACCGGAAAGGTACTCACTATTCTATCTCAGAATGTGTTATTCAACCTTATGCATGACGACAAATCTTTATTATGTCTTGTTGCAGACTATGCTTGCAAAGGCTGTTGCTACAGAGTGTAACACAACGTTTTTCAATATCTCAGCCTCATCTGTTGTTAGCAAATGGAGAGGTTAAAAAATCTTCTCTTCTTACACCTTTTTTATTTAACTCAAAAATGGTGCACTCTTTATTATATTAATTTTTGTGTTGTGATGTTTTTTTTTTCCTTCAGGTGATTCTGAGAAGTTGATAAGAGTGCTGTTTGATCTAGCTAAGCATCATGCACCTTCCACAATATTTCTTGATGAAATAGATGCAATCATAAGCCAACGTGGTGGTGAAGGACGTAGCGAACATGAAGCAAGCAGGCGTCTCAAAACTGAGCTGCTCATTCAGGTAAAAAAGAATCTGATCTTTTTTTTTACCAAAGATTATCATCTTGCAAGACCCATGAGTAACAAACTACTTTGCAGATGGATGGGTTACAGAAAACGAACGAGCTTGTATTTGTTTTAGCAGCTACTAATCTCCCATGGGAACTAGATGCAGCTATGCTCCGGCGACTAGAGAAAAGAGTATCCTTATTTGGTTTCTTTATTTGAATGAAAATTGTTTATTTTTATGATTATTGGACTTTGTTTTGGACTTAAAGCAAAGTGACATGTTTAGATTCTTGTACCTTTACCTGATCCGGAAGCAAGAAGAGGAATGTTTGAGATGCTCTTGCCTTCACAGCCGGGTGATGAGCCACTGCCTCATGATGTGCTGGTTGACAAATCAGAGGGATACTCCGGTTCAGACATTAGGATACTTTGTAAGGAAGCTGCTATGCAACCATTGAGACGCACATTGGCTGTATTAGAAGACACAGAAGAACTTGTGCCTGAAGATGGTAAAAGAAAAAGCAAAACTCTCTTGAAAATAATCTATAAAACTACAGAATCTTTGACATGTTCTTTTTTTTTTTGGTTTCTGTTTGGGGTTGCAGATTTGCCAAAAGTGGGACCTATCTTACCAGAAGACATTGACAGAGCGCTGAGTAACACTAGACCATCGGCACATCTGCACGCCCATCTCTACGACAAGTTCAACGATGATTATGGCAGTCAAATCCTTAAATAACTTGGATGAAACATATGTGTCATCTACTACTTGCATCATTATTTGTAAGAGAAGTATCTCAGTGACTTATCTTCGGTTCTTATTACTTCCATTTTCTTGGACCACTTTATTGTTTTATTTAAATAAAAACTTTTACAAGTATCGGCAGCATCTTGGCGTGTGAATGATTATAGATTATAAGTTATAACTATCAGTGTCTTTGCCTCTGGCTGGTTGTCACTGAGTGAAATATGGATATAAGTTTGCAGTAAAAAAACCATAGCGATCAAAGAAAAGGTTAAAAGTAACTGCGGTGGATGAAAGAATTACAAAGAAAAGAAAAACAGCACCAAGTGATTGTCGTACATGATGTTGATATTCTGTGACGTAACAACAACTGTTTTTAACTCACTCACTCAGGTTCTCTCCGAAGCAGCTTTTCCTTTTCTGGACCGTTTTCTTGTCCTCTTTTCTGCACCGCTTTCACCTTTCTTTACCTGCAAAATCAAAAAAAAAAATAAAAAAATTCTTAACCATTGGAACAACCTTAGTGACACCAAGTAAAAAGCTTGCTAAAATCTCTTAATCTAACCTCTTGTCCACCAGATTTCGATTCAGCTTTGGGTTTCGATTGAGGTTTCTTGGTATCGTTCACCTTCTTTTTCTTCATGCATGAAAGTGGGTTTGGTCCCTGCACATAGTTTTTTCAGACAGTTCATTTGAGATTATAATGTGATAACAATCCTTAATATTGTGAAAGTGGGTTGTACATTATTATTACCTTTGCTCTATTTCGCTTGAACTGGGGTCTATCCTTCACACCGAGACCATTTCTTGAACTGACCACACGAGGCGCCTCCCATTGCTCGTCTTCAGCTGCTCCTTCTCCTCTACTAGAAGCTAAGATTCTCGCAGTCTGTTTCACCAGCATCCTCTTCTCCGCATCCGTCATAGTTAACCTCTTTCTCTCAGAGTCTTTAGCGGTCTCGCGTTGGAAATCAGAAGGCTGGTCGATCTGCAGACTGTTATTCAGACCAAACAATAGTGGAACGATAGACTCCTGAAAAAAATTCAACAATACAAATCACATTAATGAAAAAAAAATCCTAATAACATTGACAGAAACTCAGCTCTCATAAAAACTAAACCTTTTGAAGCTTCTTCCTAAAGTCAGCGTCCTGTGTACCGAGAAAGAAATGCTCCGTGTTTTGGGTTCCGAGCACCTCTGACAAACACTCGTCTGCTGGTTTTGCCTCATCGTGCTCACATCTATAAAAAACTCAAATTAAAACCAAATCAATCTCATATACATTATATACAACATCAAGGTCTGGCACATTAATTACATAATGCTCATCATACCAGTTCTACACATTATAAAGCTCATCAATCATCATATGAATCATAGTGATCAGTTTCATATATATTTTTTTTTTAAAACTCACTTTCAAAGTAAATTTTTACCATCTACTTAATTTAACTTAATATACAAATTATACACATTATTTAGCTCATCATATCGGTTACACATTACTCATCAGTTCCATGCCTCAAGAATCAAATCCAAAATTATCAAAATTGTTCTGTCACATCAAATCCTACAAGACCAACAAGTTCACACACAACCCCAGTTCGAGACATCTCTTGGTAAATCTCAGACACTGTTAAAAAAAAGACAGGTAAATTAAATGATACGACTTACGTAGCTGTGCTAAGCATCTGAGCAGCCTCGAGAGACTCGGAAAAATCTTTGCCCAGTTTCTGCAGCTCCGCGAGGACACACCTGGTTGTGAAGAGCTTGACGGGACCTCCGAGTAGCTCGGAGATGACGGTGTCGGCGGGAGTGATCTCGCGAGAAACGAGATGGTGGACGAACGTGCCGTCGCAGAGGACTTTGAAGGGCTGTCGGAATCCGAAACAGACAGTGAAGAACCTCACGGTTCTCCTGTTCTTCTTCTGCCTCTTCACTCTCATCTTGTCTTTATCTCTTTGGATTGAAACGGATTTTTCAGAGGCGGAGAAAGATGAATGAGACTAGGGTTTTAGGGTTTTTTGGTCTCGTGATTGATTGAAACGCCGAGAGGGATGTCGGGAGAGAGAGAGAACTTATTTGTTTGGTTCACCGGTTTTGTAAGATTTGGTTGTAATTGGTTTGCTCGTTTCAGATTCAATATACTTTTTTCCCTTCGGTTTGGTTCGGTTTCATGAAATTTTTTTAATTTAGTTTAGTTTTATTTTGAATGGAGACACTTACTTAGCAAAGGCCCACTATATTTCGAGTACAATACGAATAAGCCCATTAAGTCTTTTTAACTTCAAGCAGTGTCGACTCTGCTGACCAAGTTCTTCGATCATCAATTCATATCAGAATCTCTCTTCTGGTTCGATCCAAACACACACAAGCAATCAATGGAAACAGCAGTAATAATTTAGGCCTGGGCGTTGAGATAAAGTTCGAGTAGACTTGGACGTATTATCCACTCCTGGTTAGATGTAGATCCACTAAGTGCTACTCTAACCCATGGCAATATAGATAATTGCTATGTTTCCATAGGTCCAAAGAAAATTTAGTGTTACTTTATTAATTGAAAAATCTATTTTATTTTTTAAATATCAATTAGTCGGTAAAATTATAACAAAAAGATCTATGTTTAACTAAACAAAGTTTAAATACAATATGAATAAAAAAATTATCATGCACGACTGCACCATTCTTAATTTTTCATTAACAAAATCTAATTTATATAAAAAACACATCTTATCTTTTTTAATACCACAATTTTTTTCTTTAATTTAAGGAAATGCAATAAATAAAGATTGATAAAAAAATATTTATTGTATTTCCTTAAATTAAAGAAAAAAAGTTGTGGTATTAAAAAAATAAGAATGTGTTTTTTATGTAAATTAGATTTTGTAATGAAAAAAATTATAAAGGCCATGTTATTTTGAAGTTTGAAGTTTAAACATAAAAAAATTTGAAGTATTGGAATTTTGAAAAGCTACTTATTAATTAAAGTTGCTAAAATGTCTACATGCATTAATTGTGATTTGTGTTTAGCTTCAGCCTTTAACAAAAAATTAAAAAATAGAGACAATTTGCAGCCGCAGAAAACAAATGAAAAACAAAATAAACCTAAAAAGCATTATACACGTGCGGGAAAAGCGAGAGAGAGAGAGAGAGAGAGAGAGAGAGAGAGAGAGAGAGAGAAACAGAGGATGTGAAACTGTGTTCTGTTTCCAGCTTTTGTCTCGTCCTTTCATGATCCTTATCTCTCTTCGACACATACACAACACGTGGTACACACTGACACACATAGATATATAAATCAATCGACTAGCTCATTGTCATCATCACCATCAAAAACTTCACAAGCCTTTTTACTCACAAATCAAGAAAGAAAAAATGGAGATGCAAAGTAACTGCGACTTGGAACTTCGCCTTCTTCCTCCTCCTTCCTATGAATCAAACAGCTCTGAAATTCCACAACCGAAGCAAGAACCTCAGGTCTGTGTTTCTTCAGATCTTATCCATCTCCAGGCAACAGCTATACTATCGCTAGCGAGAAGAGATAGGGAAGAGAGATCACTGTCACTGGAAAGTTCAGACAGCTCAGATCCTTCAGTAATTCCAAGCAATTTGTATCGAGTTCATCATCAGAACGCCTCTACGAAGAGATCTCTTCGTAGCTTTCTTCAGAAACGGAATGTTCGGATTCAGGCTTCTTCTCCTTACCGCCGATTCCCAATAAATTTGTTTATGTGATTTCAGTTTTTCTCATGTTATTAGATATTTGAGTTAGCACAATTTTAATTATTTGTGTTTTTTTCTTGCAACATTGAAAGTTTATGACTCAAACCAAACCAAAGACTCATGTACAGAACCCAAAAGACATACCTTTATCACACCTTTTAAGTATTTCCTCATATATTTCATCATTTCATGTTTAGTTTTTTCCTTGTATATAAGAGATTGATGTTCTAGCTTTAATTAATACATTTTACTTTAAAACTAAAACATAAATTAAAATCTAAAAAATAAGTGGAAGAACTTTACTGGAAAGCAGACAAAAGTAAATCCAGAGGGAGCATATAACAATAAGATGAGCTGCTTCTAGATGATGATTGCGAGGTTAAGAAATATATTGGCATAACTTATGAACACATGTCTGTTCTTGTGAATGTGAGATAAAATTTTACCACTGCGACCTCGTTAGAGTGTTGGATCAGAAACCACGTCACTCTCTGCACTAATAAGTTGAATCAATGAATAGGTGTTGCAATTGGCAGGCTGATATACCTTGAGGTGTTCTCCCAATCTTTAATCCACAGAAATACTAGACTTGACCAAAATCCTTTAGTTTGAAAGCTTGTGTGTTGCTTTTAACTCCGAGACAGTTGTACCATTGTTGATCGTTAGACAAGGTAGGATCTGGACACAACTGAATGAAATATTAATTTTGGTTCCTTTTCCAAAAAACCATTAGTTTTCCCACTTTTTCCAAAAAAATTAAAAAATTTAGATTTAAATTCCTTAATTATGATTTTTTATTTAAATTCTTAAAAATGTTTTTTATCAGTTTTTCTATTTTTTCTTCATTTTTTTCATTTTTCTGTACTTTCTTTTGTAAGCATCAGAAATTCTTAAAAATGTTTAAAGTCTCTATAATTTTAGACCTAGCTATGCTATTATTGTGAATGTCTTAAATCTATATGCACCTGTAAAAAAAATCATTATCTGTTGGGCTTCTTCTATTAAAGCTGCACTCTTTGCTTAACCCATTTCACTCCTTTGAATTTCTGTAGCAAGATCAGGAGGTTGTAGCTAGTCAGCGTGATCGTGTCTTGAAGCTGTCCCTATGTCAAATGAAGGAAAGTTGCCACATGATTATGTTGTGGAGACTGGAGGATCCTGATTCCCATTTTATTTACATATGCAATAAGGATGAATAAGTAGCTCAAATACCATCATACCCTACCATCATACCCTTTAGCGGGGGATGTTTTGTAGTGTTGCTATTGGATGGCGTGGAGCCTAAAAACAATGCAAAATCGTGCACTGAGTGTTATCTTCTTCATCCCCATGTGATCTATCCCAATTGTTATTTTGACATAATAAACTGACAAGATAAAGGGTTATCTATCTCCAACATGGAAATATATTACATATATAACTTTTATCAATAGCTCAATAAGCATCAAGCAACAATACACACAAAAAATAACTTACAGAGAAACAACCATTAGCTAATGATATACATTCACATTAGCTAGGAGAATATCTTCCCATACAAGTAAAGGAACATTGCTTGGATCCATAACGTTGGAAGACCATTTTTTGTTGACAACGTTTGTGGCATGTGGAGCATATCGGTCGAGTCATCCGATTATTGGGTAGAATATCGATCTTTTCAGGACCGGAGGAATATGAACGGAAGCTCGAGTGCATGTCTTTTCCAAGCAAACATTTAATATGTAGAGTAACACAACATTCATCACACGCATAAAACCGTTTGCCTAGCTTTATCTTCCTCTCACATATCTCGCACCAATTATGATTGGTCTGACTTGCTTCTTGATCTCCATAAAAAAGAGTAAGGATGTGTTCATCATGCTTATACCTCACCTTTTGAGGTAAACTAGCACATTTGAAACACAAAGAAAAGTCGCATTCAATGCAATTGAACGTCTCACTAGAACCAGAACCAAAACGTAATCCCGAGTCATGGCAAATCAAACAGCTCCTATACTCTTCAGGTTCAGATGTTAGGAACAAAGGATGCACGTGACTTGTATGGATCAATGGCTCATAAATCGTAGCACACTGTACGTGCAACATGAAATGACATCCTTGGCTACACTCATAATAGAAACCACTGCACACTTTCGAGCAAGCTGAGCATGAGAATAGATAAGGAGATTCCATTCGTAGAGTAAGTCGATGTGGATGTATGGCATGATATACTCTGCGAGAAAGATTTGCGCATGTTTCATGGAGGATGAAATCACAATCTAGACATGAGTAGAAGTTACCGTAATAAATAGGCAGGACGCACGCTTTACACGTTTTGTATTCGTCATAATTAGCTGTATCAACAGTCTCCTCATTCAGTTTAAGATGATGGAGTTCATGACTAAAGTGCCTTATGATTCCATCACTTAACCGCATGAACGGCTCGAGTTCTTCTTCTATCTCTTCTTCTGGCTCTCCCTCAAGCTCCTTCCCATCCCAAACATTTTTTCCCGTCGCACATCTCGAGTGAGCAACATAAGAGCAACCATCCTTGTTACAAGAATATCCTCCATAGTCGTTGTTAATCTTTTTACGACAGATGCTACAAACCCCATTATCTCCCAAGTCAAAATTAGGCGTAAAAAAGATGCGGTGTTCATGACGAGATATCCGTATGACCCATGGCAGATCTATACACCTTTTATGAACTACAAAGTCACAAGAAGGACATATGTAGATCGGACACCTTGAATGATCCAACGCACAAACGTTACAACTTGTGGTAACCTGTCTAGGAAACAAGGTGACTGTATGCTCATGCCTCTTTGGATGCTCTATGGAAAAGAGCGGTTGCTTGTTCACGACGCAAGCCAGATTTATAGCAAAATCACAACTTGGACAGCAGTAAAACAACTCCTCGAGAGGATCTTCACAGCAAAAGCATTTCCTAGCTTTTACATCACCGTCACACCCGGCAAACATGAGATTGTGTTTTGGGTGAAGAGGGTGTTTGATTGGTGGATTCTTGTAAGGTTCTTCGTGGCCATTACCATAGCATTTCCCGCAGCAGACATAACTGGTACCTTCTGCTTGAAGAAGTTTGGTGAACGTTTTGATGTCGGCTTCGCATTTGTTTTCTTTGGGATCACCATGGACTTTCTTTATGAGGTGAATTTTTCCTTCTCTATCTTCTGTAAGTTCGACCACTGCTTCCACCCGGAGGCATATTATGGAAACAAGCTTCTTCTCCAAATCCATAGAGACGTGTTATCCGAGAGAAACGTATGTGTTATGAAAGAAATTTAATGTGAATCAACGGGGTGTGTGATCTGAGTTTATCTTACCAAGACTACCAGCTATGCCTCCTCAATTATATATATCACACCAAAGATTTTCCAACGTTTTTGACATCTCACCCTCTATTCTTTTATATATTTTCTTAATTATTTTGGTCGGTAAAAACATAAATATACTATTATACAAAGTCGTGAATCACGATCCAGATGTATTTTTAAAATAAAACTAGATTTTGACCCGCGCTTTGGAAGCGCGGACTATTTTACGATGAAAAAAATCACTAATAACTTAACAAATATTTTGGTAATTTTTAAAAAGTATGTATTTAAAATATTTTTTGCATTTAAATCAGTATTTTTAAATTCAACCCGATTGTGATTATACCGGTTAATCCGGAGATCTAACAATTCAATTTAAGTTTTTAAAATATTCATATTAAAAAAAAAAATCACTAAAACCCGAGATTAACCGATTGAACTGATGGATGACCGATATGTAATCTAATTGGATTTAAATTGTAAT
>NC_079513.1:17839575-17841588 GCF_000801105.2 Raphanus sativus | reverse complement strand
CCCCCAAACAACCATTTTGATTTCCTTCTCTTTTTTTTTGGCATCAAAAACAAACTTTCATAATACACATCCTTCTCCTTCTGACAATATTGACCCCTTCCATAGATAATTGAAAATTAAATAAAGTAAATAAACAAAAAGATTCATACAGATGCTTAAGATGAATTAAAATCCAAGAAATAAAATAAATGTAAGAAACCTGGTTCAAAAACAATGACTAGAGTTGACCAAAAAAACAATGACTAGATTCTGGTAACGGTTGATGGCCACAGTATTCATCATAAATCTCACTGGTTTTGTCTGTGAATTTTGAAAATTTTAATTGATATATAAATAGTAATAATATGTAATCATAATTCAATATAAGAGAGTCGTAAACAATACTTATAGCGGAATGCTTCGACTAACTTAAATGTTAAAGAAATTGTCACAATGATCTATTAACAAACCCCAAAAAATTATGTATTTTTGGTGATTTATTTGAATAGTAGAATAGAGTACTTTCGGGATATAAAAGAAGAACAGAGATCATGTTGGTGATTGAGAAAAGTAAAAGTTATGGTTACAAAAAGAAGTTATGGTTATTTAAGTAGTTTCTTTTTTTTTTTTAACGTCTAATCTGATCTTATTGATATATCAAAATACAAAAAGATTATATAATCGTTTACAAAGCATTGGAATACAAATTATTACATAAGCAGAAATATGCGACATATGCTGAAGACAAATCATTTGTAGAAGTGAAGATTGACGTTGCTTTCTTTTGCAGTAAGCCTTACACGCTAACAGAACATTAGATCTGTTATTTTCCTTCTTGAAAATTCGTCTCACTCTAATACGATAGGTATGCCATTTTGGCATTTTATTTTTTGTCCAAATCGTATAGAAAAAACCCATTGCATCCAGAACATGCTCTAGAAAATTGACACGGATAATCCATATCTGTGTTCTTGTGATGAAAGTAGATTCTATACCTTCCTTGTACTTCTGATATGTTAACCATTTGATCTTCTGTAAGTCCCATCTATATGATGGCTTATACTGACTTTCAGATTGATTCCCTCTCTTCAGAGAAACATGCCAAGGCGGCTTTCGTGGTGGTCGTCTCTTCCATAAACATTGAAGCCCTCGAACGAAGATGTCGGTAGAGGGGAAATCATCGTGCAATGTACTACACGAACAAACGTCGGTAAAAGTAGACTTCAAAAAATGTTGTCCATTCACCGGGAAGAAACTCCTCCATAGGAAGAGATAATGAACTTCAAACACACCATCACGTCTCTTTACTATCTTCTCCCAATTAAAGCCAGTGATAAGAATCATGGATATAAATATTGGCATTATTGGGTAAAAGCAACGACGAGAAAACTGTGTCGAACAAAAACACCGTTTGGAAATTTCACCAAACAAGGAAAAGGACAAAGAAACCATCATCATAGATATTGTCGGTAGACACATAATCTAAAGATAACAAATCAAAGAAATAATAAAGGATGAAATCAGAGAAACGCCATTAACGACGTAATCTCGTTATCGCACTTAAGTAGTTTCATAAAATCGTTGAGATAATGGAAAAGATAGTGAAATTTGAAAACAGTTGAAATCATTTTATTTTACAAAACGTTTGTCAAAAAAAAAATACAAAACTTGTTTTTGATTTTATTTAAAGGATATAAATCATTCTCAGAGTTGTTAATTGACTTACAGTACAAAAGATATGTCTTTCTGTACTTTTGTGTCTTTCTATTATAGTGTCTTTTAATATTTTTTTTTCAGTAATGCAACTATTGGAAAAATTTAAGCAAAAAAAAACTATCGGAAAAAGTTGTGAAAAAAACTTAAATAGACTTTTCATCCTCGTATCATTACATCAAAAAGTGTAGAATATGTGTTTTCATTTAAAAAAAAAAATCTATTAGTTTAAAGTGTCACTAGATTTTGACCCGCGCTTTGGAAGCGCGGAATATTTTACGATAAAAAATTTCACTAATAACTTAACAAATATTTTGGTAA
>NC_079513.1:17812729-17839475 GCF_000801105.2 Raphanus sativus | reverse complement strand
AAGTATCAGTGACCCAGACACAGATTGACTAAAATTTTGAATTGGTTTAGTAATCTTGGTTTGATTCGTGTTGATGAACTAAAATTGGTGATGTCTCCAAACCGTCTATGCTTGTCCAGCCTAGTACGGTTGGAGGGTGTTACAACTTCTGCGTCAGATTTTTTTTTTTTTTGATCAACTTCTGCGTCAGATTAACAATCTCTAAACTGAGATGAAACTATTGAAACACTGAACAGGCAACAATGTGCTGTTGGGCTTTACTGGGGCGTATGGTTGGGCTTAACTGGGCCTATTAAAGACTTTTCCTTCTGATATTTCTAGTTTCAAAAATTTAATAAAAAAGCATTAAACCCCTGGGAAGAGGGAGAGAAGCCCTAAAAAGACGTGTTCTTACTCGGTCGACGGTCTGAGTGGTGGATTAATCTCTCGATAACGAAATTTAATAATACATTTTTTATTTATTTTGGAAATTCATGGCTGAGATTCGACTTCGTCACCAAACACTTTGGTAATTTTAATACGAACAAGCGAAAACAAAGTCGGGTCCTTTCTTCTTCTCTGTTCAGATTCACAAAGTTTGCAATCAAAAACAAGTCTCTGGTTTCGTTTGGATCCGTAAAAAAGAGATGTTATTCAGGAGGGGTATTTCACGGATCTCTTCCAAGTTTCTGAGAAACCGCAGCTTCTCTCAATCTCTTCTCGCTTCTCATCGCCTCTCAATCATCGTCCCCGGACAGGAGGGTCATCACTCTTGTTCCGACTCTACACTCAAGGTAATTTAGAGATTTTTGATTATTCATCAATTGCATATGTGTTTCATTCTGATTTGAGTTTTAGAAAGCTGCAATTTTTTTTTACTGTGATCTGTCAATCATTACCATTGAGATGATTAATGACGTTTAAATTGAATAAAAGGTTTTGTCTTTTATCTAGTAAATCACCCAAAAGCTACTGAGTGTTCTCCTTAAAGTTTCTAATAACGGAATGTCTGCACTTTTCTCCCATTTTCATATTTCATGGCTCTGTTTTAGATACACCAACGCTGTTTTTGACCCCGTGTGTGATTAAAAGACGGATTCATTTAATCTAGAAATGAATTCATTTTGTTATATTAGAACGTAACCAAATGTGTTATTGTTTTGTGATGTTTTAGTAGGGTTACGTTTGCAGAGGAACTACTTATTCATTCAAATCTCCCTTTTTTGGTGGTGCTGGGTTTACACATCATCATCATCTCTATCACCACAGCAGCTCAGCAGTTGAGGTTTCGTCTTCCTACCTCCCTTATCTTACCTCAAATCATCACGTTGTGCTTAGTCATTACTTTTTTTAACCTGGAGTCATTGGTTAAATATTTCGAAATTGCTCTTCTTCTTTACTGACTACTAAAAGAGTAAAAATTGTTCTTTCTTCCTAGGAGGAGCTCGACCCGTTTTCCCTTGTGGCCGATGAGCTCTCACTTCTTAGTAATAAGCTGAGAGCCATGGTTGTTGCCGAGGTATGTGGCCTTTCATTCTGTGCCATTCCTTTTTACCGTAATGTTGTGCTCATATAAAGAAGTGCCGGGGAACACAATTTAAATGTTTCTGTATCTGGCTTCTGCTGTTCAGGTTCCGAAGCTTGCCTCTGCGGCTGAATACTTCTTCAAAAGGGGTGTGGAAGGCAAACAGTTTCGTCCAACTGTAATGACCACACTCTCTTTTATGTTTTTCCATATCTTTGTCATAGTGTGCTCAAATCATTTTCTCTTTTGGTATCATAATAACCAGTCTGGTTTTACTACGTTTATAGATTTTGCTGTTGATGGCGACTGCTCTGAATGTACGCGTACCAGAGGCATTGGCTGCTGAATCATCAGATATTATCTCATCAGAGTTACGCGTAAGGCAACGTGGTATTGCTGAGATCACCGAAATGATACATGTTAGTAACTAACTCTTATGTGTTTACTCATAACCTTCATTAAAATCAAGATCCAGCATTCTCAATGCTTTGGTCATTTGTAGGTTGCAAGCCTCTTGCACGATGATGTCTTGGATGACGCTGATACAAGGCGTGGTGTTGGTTCCTTAAACTTTGTTATGGGTAACAAGGTACTCTCACTTGACTGTAGCTTCTATCGTCTAGTTTTGTTTTGTTTTCGATTATGTTACAGTTAGATATTAAGATCACTATTTATCTTCCTGTTGTAGATATCGGTATTAGCAGGAGACTTTTTACTCTCTCGGGCTTGTGTGGCTCTTGCTGCTCTAAAGAACACAGAGGTAAGAAAACCAAGAAATTTACCCCTCATTTTGTAAACTTCTTCAAGATACGGTGGTTCACAGTGACGTCAGTCCTAAGTATTGTTTCGTCTTGCAAGCTCATTGAGTCTCTTTATTGTAGGTTGTATCGTTGCTTGCAACTGTTGTAGAACATCTTGTTACCGGTGAAACCATGCAAATGACTAGCACAACCGATCAGCGTCATAGGTAAGGATCTTTACTTGTCCCTCCCTACATTTAAAAAATACAGCCATAAATAGAGAAAGCTACTTCTATGCTGCCAAAACTGTAAATGTTTATCATATAGTTATGATTGTTCATGCAAAGATGATTAATCTTTCCATGGCTACAGTATGGACTACTACATGCAGAAGACATACTATAAGACGGCATCACTAATCTCAAACAGCTGCAAAGCAGTTGCTTTACTTGCTGGACAATCAGCAGAAGTTGCCATGTTAGCTTTTGAATACGGGAAGAATCTGGTTCGTTCTCTATCAATCTTCTGATAAAATGTTTAACTCCACTGCAACAAGTCTTGGTCAAAATGTGTGATTAGTTTCTATTTGTGAAGGGCTTGGCATTCCAATTGATAGACGACGTTCTTGACTTCACTGGCACATCTGCCTCTCTAGGAAAGGGATCCTTATCAGACATCCGCCACGGGATCATAACAGCTCCAATCCTATTTGCCATGGAGGAGTTTCCACAACTACGCAAAGTTGTTGGTCAACTTGAAAAAGATCCAACGAATGTTGACGTTGTAAGTTTTTAAAGAAACAGATCTCATGATATCTCTCTTGTACGGTTTTAGAGTCGCTTATGTTGTTACTTCACATGAAAACAGGCTTTAGAGTATCTTGGGAAAAGTAATGGAATACAAAGGACAAGAGAGTTAGCTATGGAACATGCTAATCTCGCAGCAGCAGCGATTGGGTCTCTACCTGAAACAGACGATGAAGATGTCAAAAGATCGAGGCGGGCACTTATTGACTTGACACAGAGAGTCATTACCAGAAACAAGTGAGGATAAAGAAAAGGTCCCTCTCTCTCTATATACAGCAATGTCGTTATAACATGACGAGAATGTTTCAATTTCATTACATTCCATTTGTAGGATTTTGTGTTTGTACAACTCGTTTCACAAAATAATTTGTTGTTGGTTTTCATTATAAACAACATCCAAGGAAAAATAGAGACGGTAGACACTACTTGTCTGATGATTCCCAACCATTTCTTGTGAATTTTGGTTTAGGTCTGGCTTTCTTGCAGATTTAACCGTTTTAAACCGTATTCAAAAGCCGAAGCAGTAAACTCAGTAGGTGATCAAATATTTGGGATGATCTTTGTTCGGTTATCGATTTGTGTTATTAATCCATGAAACTCCAACAGTGAAGAAACACAACCGTTGAAGGATCAGTCTCATTCTTTGTTATGTTCTTGAAAGTATAGAAACACAATAGTACACTATCCAGATTTGATAATAGAGAGGATTTTGAAGAACTAGTGATGCAATTTTGGAAAGGTACAAAGTTGTAAACATGAGATTCTCTACAGTCTTTCATATACAAAAACCGCATCTCTCTAGGATGTAGCACAAAGAAAGTTTCAAACACGAAGAAGCTATAGCTCCTCGAACCTCAAGAAGAGAATGATGTCTTTTACTTAGGGTTGAGTTTCATCAGAATCTTGGGATGTGTTGGAAACATCTGTAGCGGTTTGTCCATGAACGGATTCAAACCCATTGGCAAAGACATTTGCGAGAGCAGTGAGCACCTGAAAGACATTGGGAAGGCTTGATTTGAGGTTGTCCAGTGTCATTCTCTTACTAACCTCGACCGAGTTTAAGTACTTTGCTTTCTCAACGTCCACACGTTTTCTCAGGACTTCAATCTTGGCTTGTTTGATTAACAACGGGTGCTTAGAGCCCAAACTTGTTGAGTTTGCGTCCTCTTCCATTGCTGACATTCCCTCGAGACGTCTTTCCATCTCAGCCAGTGAAATTAGCTCTCTCTCCAGCCTCTTCTCAAGCTTATTCCATTTCCTCCGCAGGTTGTATTCCTCACTTTGTTGATTAATCACAGATTTGATTGCCATCAGAAAGCTTTTAATGGCCTCTGAAGTTACCTGTATCATCCAAAAGAGTTGCATTAATAACATACTAAAGACAACTTTCATGGAGCCAAGAACCAGAATATAAGTTGCAAGTGATAGAAGAACCTGATCAGGGAGTTTATCAAACACAAGCTGCCATTCTTTGCAGAGCTTACGAGCAGCAACAGGCAGAGTGGTTCTTTGGTTATCTTCCTTAGAGAGGCGATCAGTAAGTTGGATCCAAGTGCAGAGTGTTTTCACGTATTCTCGCTGAGAATTCACTAACTTGCAGAAACTATTGTACCAGCTAGTAACCTCGGTCTCTAGCTGATTAACCGCCTGGCGTTTGTATTCCGAACTGAGATCTATACTCGGGTAATCTGGAATGTTGTTCAGTTGCTGGGATATATGAACTTGGACTTGATGGCACTTGAGCATTGTTTTCCACATATGTGCAAGTCTGCGTGTATTAAGACCACAAAAATGTTGACAAGCTATACATGTAATGGCATGCAAAAGAGTTGGTTGTGGAGTTTACCCGGAAGTTAAAGCAACTAGCTGCGGATACAGCTCCTCATTGATTAAGTTCAGCACAGATGAGCATGTCTCAGTTATGGAATCTTCTAAACGCTGAATCTCGGTTTCCAAACTCTCCAAAGACAAACGAGTCTTCTCCATCTTGTTCAAGTCATAGGCTTCCCCATCTTGCTTTTGCAGTAAAGCTGACTTCCTTTCATGCTCCACTTTGGCAATTTCTTTGTTCTGATCAGAGAACAAGACTTAGTATTTGATTGCTCAATCTATAAAACTAACACTGAAAGAGTTGGATCAACTAGCTCTTACTCTGACTAGCTGGTAAAGTTTCTTCTCAGCTGTGTATAGCTTCTCAAGTGTGCTGCAGTGAGCACCAGGTCTGCAGGGTTCAACAGCGCCGCTTGTTGTAGCATCTTTGCCCATCTGAAGAGACTTTGAGGACCAGCTCCATGACAATGCACTGAATACCTTTGCAGAGCTGCTTCTTTTCCCTGCGCAAGCCACATAAGTATTAAAACATGCTTATGCAAACAAATCAGCATCTGTGGTTGGCCTCAACATCCAAAAATCTTGAAAATTTATATGACAGCTGAAGAAGCAATAAGAGACTTACTTCTTGTTTCCTGATACCTGAAAGGATCAACACTATCCCTACTGTTGATGTCTACTATCACAGCTATCTCCTTCTCGCAACCAGATGCTTTTAGAAAGTAATCATCCAACTCCTTGATGATCCCTTCTAAGGTCCTCCTGATCCTACAGTCATTGTTCTCCAGATCTTTACCGTAGCAGCTTGTCCTCGATGAGTTATCGTCCACAACTTCGTCCAGCTTAAACGTCAGACGCCGTGTCTTCTTCACTTCAGACCCACCAACGGCTTCTATTTGCTGAACACTCAAACCAAGTGCTTCTTGTGGCTCATCTTCTTCCTCAAACTCAGTCTTCGTCTCTGCCCAGTTCTCCTCGTCAGCTTGCTGAATCTTTTGCTTCTTCTTCAGGTCAGTTCGTGCACCCACAATATCACCATTTGGATGGCTATCTATCTCCAGTGACTCAAACGGGTTCCACAAGTTCCAAGAGTTCGGCAATGGAGGTGGAGGAGTTGCACCACTTCCATCAATCTCTGCAGCACCCTCTTCTTCCTCATTCTTATGACCAGCCTCGGGCGTTCTCAAATCCGGGCTAAAAGGAGGAGGTGGTGGAGGAGGCAACGTAGGAGGAGGAGGAGGAGAAGGAGGCAATGTAGGAGGCGGAGAAGGGAAACTCAAGCCATAGCTAGTGTTCTCAAGCTCCAAAGACTCAGACTCAGTGAACTGCCTGAGAGTGACACCAGTGTTCCTCAAAGCCCTAAGATAAGCCAACTGTGCATCTGCAAAATCTCCCCTGAACACTAATAACTTCTTCATTAGCCTCTTTCTCTGCCTACACACCAACACCTTTTCTTCATTGTCAATGCTTGAAGCTGCACAACCCATCTCTTCCCCCACAACCAAAGTCTTCTCCTTTCACTCTCTCTTTAGACTCAAAAATCACTTAAATTCTGAAACAGAGAACGTCTAAGTTAGCAAACGATTCAACCAAAAAGGTCTAAGCTTTTCAATCTAGAGATTCATCAGTGAACACAAAGTGCTCTCCTTTTTATATTTTGTTTTTGTGGGTTTCGTCACTTTGCATAAAAGTGTGTAAAAGGGATAAAGAGATTAACAGCTAATTAAGATCTCAAAATGTGCTATAGAGAACATACCAACGAAGCTCCGCGAATGATTTAGCTCCAAAAAAGGAAGCTCCTTTCTTTCATTTCACTTTAACCCTTGGACGCCATTTCAGTGGAGAAACAAGTTCAAGGAGAGATAATCTTTAGTGGAAGAAGGTAAAAGAAGACACTTTGATCCGCGGAAACAGCAGTTTCAATAAAGGTCAAAGCTTTCTTCAAGGCTTAGAAAAACAGCAACAAAAACGATGCAATTTAGAAACCAAACCAAAAAAAAAAACAAAGAGAGAGAGAGAGAGAGTGTGAGTGTGAGAGAAATTAATTTGGCATGAATATTTTATATGTTCTTAACACAGATGATACTGACATGGAACCTGGTACAATGACATTTGTTTAAAAAATTCTGTATAAATAATACTTTATTTTCTCATGTTGTACTAATAAGTAAACAATTAATTATTTATCCGACAATATTTTTTTCTTTTTAAAGAGAAGAAAGTATATCCATTAAAGCGACCAAACATGATCAAAGGCAAAGATTAAGTTGGGCAAGCTTAAACAGCGAGCTAACTTTTTTTTTTTTTTGACGAATAGAGCGAGCTAACTTAAACAAGAAGGAACTGTTTTGAGCCTCCAAAAGCTTACTCTTTTCTCTGATTTAACTATTTTTTTCTTTATTTGTGTTCCCATGTCTTTAGGGTCATCAGTCACGTTCAGAAAGTGCTGGCATAGTGACATGTAAGAGAAGGTAAAACACTAATTCATAAATCAATTTTGTACTGTCAGTCATTCTGATTGTTCAATACATTTCTTCTGTAATTCTAGGAAATCTGTGAAAAAATGATTTTATGTCTAAAACTTCTTCAAAAAAATTTACATGTTTTCTACTAGGTCTCTTGCAATCCAGTCACATACACATAAAGTTAGGTTGGGGTGCAAAAAGAGAAAACATAATGGAGGAAACAAATTGTATTTAACTACTACTAGCCACTAGGACTAGGATAAGATAACTTCAATGAAATTTTGGTCCTCCAAAGTCCAAATTCACATGTAATATTCAAGGGTCAATGTTTATTTTCCTTGTTAGAAAGGTATATACGCCTTTTTCTATACAATGAAGAGAAAAAGAAAAAAAAAGAACTTTTGTTTATTCAAAAAGGTTTGGGATTTGCAACTATTTTTACAAAAAGTTGAGAAAAAGAAGAGGAAAAGAGACAAAGGTGACAAGATTACACTCAGGCAGATAGAAAGAGAGATAGAGAGCATGACTATACAATGACAAGTCTATAAATAAGACAACCAAAACGTATTATAAATCACTGAATAATAGCCAAAAACAGTATTACTTGGTCACAAAGTTGATGGCTTTGTTACTTATTTATGATGAAATTGAAGGGTATCTTAATCATCAAGTTTGGTTTTGATAAAATCACATATACAAAACTACTGTCAGTTAGATATGATTTCAGTTTTAGAAAGTGCTTCAATCTCACTTAAGGATTCGATAGAATACAGTACATATGAAAACAAATGATGTATGCATTCACATCTCATTACTAAGTTGTATACACACAGATATAAAATGATAAAAGGGTTTAAAACCACAACGGTTCATTGAGGATTCTCATGGGGGTTTTTACATTGTTATGAATTCTTCAACCAGAATAAACCAAAACAAACCTAAAAACTAGTATATGAAACTCAGGTGAAGTTCGGTTCATTGAGCAATCACTCTTAGTTTTCATCACCATAACATATTGAATGGCACACAGAAAAAAACTTGCAATAGACGCAATCCACTCTTTTCGATTTCAATCAAGCATCGATCTTAAGTAGCGAATTGAGTGAAGTGCTGTTGAACTTCTGCGCAAAGCCTCGGATTACAAGCACTATAACATCGCGGAGATGGCGCGAATGTACCACCATGTCTACTGCATTCTCGCTATTTACAACAACCCTCAGCCTTCTCTGGTCATTACGAAATGTCTCCACCTGGTTACATGCATCATAAAAATGATAAAACTTATGAGACAATTTGAAAAATGTAAGAGTCCAGTGAATGTGGTTTCCTGAAACACTTACATGGAAAGGAGGAACATAGCTTCCACGAACTTCAGTGCTTGAGAAAGACGTCTTTGAACTTGGTTTCACTACCTTTAATCTCTTCCTGTTCATTTCTAGCATCCGTCTCTCCAGATTTCCCTCACCAGCAATCTACAATCATTAGCACTTTTGCCCTTTAGAAAAACCCCAAGTCAATGAACAATAGGATCAACTGTGAGTTGTAACAGACCTTTTTTGGATAAGGGTTCTTGTCACACAGCACCTGAAACCATAAAACCAAAAGAAGGAAACTGAATATGAAGTATTTCTTTTATAGGAAATCTAGTGAAGCTATAGGTAAACTAAACACAAAGTTAATCTTACCTCAAACTTCACTAAACCAGTTTCTAGTTTCAGCTTCACTTCCTTATAAAGATCAGGTTCTGAAAATTAAACACCAGCGTGAATCCCATTGCTTTTAGAAAAAAGTAGTAGTGGAAGAGGCAACAGAGATCCCTCTTAAAGGTAAAGAGTTGATTTGAGAGACTTGGTGACTATAGATGTTAGTTGACTAGTTCATACACATAACAACAAAGGACCACAGTATTCATGACAATGGTGATTGTGAGTATGATGATGACTGAAGATCTTACCAACAGAAATAAGTTCCGTACATGCAGAATCTGGCTGACCTTCAACACCATCTTCACGTATGGGTGTATATAAAACGACCAGTCTGTATCCGACATCATCCACATTAGCTTCATACATCCTTCCTGTCTCACCTACCAAAAATTAACAGAAATTAATCAATTCCCTAGATGAAAACTGATTGAAACTTCTCCAGTTATTTGGATACAAGGGAACTGAGAAAACTGAAAATTATTTGACATGAAGGAAATAACAATGCGACTCAAGTTTTGCGTGTACCTGGAATTGAGATGTGATCAGGGCTTCCAACCATTGATCTAAGCCACTGGATTTTACTCTTTCCCTCTTTACCACCAAAATAATTGCCTTGAAGAGCGTATAAGTTGGTGTGGAAACCTCCTCCTTCAATCTTCAGATTCTCTATCTTAGGGAAACCTGGAGTACATACAAAATTACTCACTATTGCTTAACAAGATGTTGATGGCAGCTGAAATGCATAGGAACCTGGAGAGATTGAACCAGTCTCGGCAGATGCTGGTTCACTAGACCTTCCAAACACATCATGTACTACACATTCACATTTGAGACATCTGCCAATATCTTCAAACCGCACCTTGTATGAACACGAAATTTCTGAAGAGAGTGCTTCATACGACATCTCATTCCCTGATTCCAGTGAGCGAAACCTGTCACATATGTGAGATCAAATACATAAATAGTTTCTGAGAAAGGTTTCTGTGGCGTCATTTATACTAAGCTGGAAGCAAGTTGCCAAAAAAAAAGCAGAGTGGCCAAGGATATCAGGTAATTAAGTTCAACACATGAAAACACATTTTCCATATGATTGGATAAAGAGGCATCAACAGCAGCCAAATCTGAAACATGTTCAACTTATAGAACTCTGGATCTGAAAATTTCATAGTTCCAGTAACTCCCAATGTCTCGTGCAAATATTTAGCCAGGGATAAAAGCTCAGAAGTGATGCAATATACCATTGGTATTCAATAGCTCCTTTGTACTTGCTCCAAACAAGTTGTTGGATTTCAGTCTTTGGGATCACTTGGACGGCTGTGAGAACATCACCCTGTACAGCCTTTCCAGTGAACGCTAGCATGTCTACTCTTGGAACCTCTGTTATTGGTTAACAAAAGTGTTCGAACTTTGTTGCAAAGAAAACCCAAAATGAAGAAGAAAAAAGGATAACATAATAACACAACAAGAAAAATCAATGACATGAAGTTTTGCTAGTGATCAAGAAACCTGGGAGGATAATTTCAGTTGGCTCAGACATCTTTAGCTCTCCCACAGCGGAATCTGAACGAACAGGTGTGTACCTGCAAAATAAGTTGAATAAGCTCTAAGATTCAAGCTTGCATACAAAAGTCAAAACCATCCCGGATGAGAGACACAACGAAAACAATCAAAGTGTAAAACCAAAAATAAGCCGGTAATACATGTATGTTAAGGAATATATCAAGCAATGGATGCTTGTCAAAGCTGCAAGGAGAAATGACTGTGGAAACATACCCAAACAATATGCGGCAATTGTAATCTGACTCAGTCACTTCATAAGTTTTGGAGTTAGCCCCAGCAATAACATCAATGGTTCCATCATTATCTCTGTACCAACTGAAGAGACTTGCACCTTCATGGCCGCCAAAGTACTCTCCTTCTCCAGAATAAGCATCCGAAAAGAGTTTCTCCACACGAACATTAGATACTTCCGGATCAGCTGCAACATTATTCACTTTATTACGTCAGGAAACATAGAATATTTTTACACATTGAGAGACAGTCAAGGAAAAACTTCAATCAAAAGGTGACATTATGAAAGTTGTTTAGCAGAATAAACTAAGATTGGCGTGGACAACGATTAGCAAGCAAGATGATAGAGAGCGTGACAATGTCCGCACCTGGAGTAACAGGAGAGTTTGTTATTGAAACAACTGGCTTCCCACTCCTCCCATCTACGCGAGTAGGAATCCAGTATAAGACTAGATAAGCCCCCACATCTTCAAGTGATGGAGTATATTTTCTGCAAGAGAATGGGATCACTCACACTTATCCAAAAGAAGAGAAATCTGAAGTCTGAACACATTTTTGGGGAAATTTGTTGCTCTTACAATGTTCTAGAACAAGCAATAACCTCTTCACCGGCATAGGATATTTCCGTGAGTGCAGATCCATGCAACTTTTCCTTAGTTCTATACCAAATGTACTCTCCATCACCTTCATGCCCTCCGAAATAAGTTTTATGAGGTACAACCTCCTGGCTCTCATAGCAGTCAGGAATCAAAAGCTCCAACCCCATAGGATTTGCTGTTTACAAAGGAAAAAAAAGGAAGGATCCAAGATAAGTAAATGAAGAAGACAGTGTCCAAGACTCAAGTAACCATGTACACTTTTTTTTTGACTTAAGTGGACATTCTACAAAAACTAAAGTACATAATTGAAATTCTTTCATTTTTGAAAGACAGCTCACCTGGAGATATGCTATCAGATCTGATACTCCTCTGACTCCCTTCTATTCCATCTTCACGAACAGGAGTGTAAATAATTTCAATGCTTTCCCCGACATCCTCCAGTGATAAATCCAAAAACTCTGTTCATGGACCATATTTATTAATCTGAAGCATATCTGTAAGGGGATAGCAAGAAATCTGAACCAAAAACGTATATAATGGATCAAGATTTACCATCATTACTCAATAGTTCCTTAACACCATTACGTTTCACCCTAAACCATTCAAGAGAGCAATTTCCCTTTACCCTGCGTTGCAAAAAGGTTAATTTAGTTGTGGAATTTTCCATCCAACAATCACATACATTTTAAGACTGTATGAAGTTTACCCTCCAGTATATGATGCAACAAAGCTCAAACGTTGCCCTTCAATCATTGATCCAAGAAACTCCAGCGACTGACAAGTTGGATGGCCTGCGGAGAGATGAGTTCACAAGATATTATCTTACTTACAACACTCATCTACTCGTAATGAAATTTTGTACCCCTTTAGATATTGCAAAGCTTGATACTATAGAAAGAGAGTACTATACCGGCAATAATTGGTCCAGTTATATCAGAAATAACTGTGGGTCCACGAGCCCAGTCATTTCTCACAGGTTCATAAGAAACCGAAATGAAGAAACCTATATCATCGACTGACAGTAGATATGACGAAGTAGTAGCACCCTTTATTTCGCATGGAGTGCCATCTGAATTAGTCTGCAGAAAATTTTCACACGTTAAAAAAACTTCTGATTAATTCAATATCAATGGCATACAGAAAATCGACAAGATAAGGAAGAAAGTGTAGTTGTGTTCTCAAATACAAGCAAAACATAGGAATACAAGATGCATCAAGAAACTCATAGAAAAAAAGAAAAGAAAAGAACAGTCTTCCAAATATCATAATTTTGAAAATTTGGTAAAAAGGTCAAATACCCGGAACCAGCGGAAAACAGATGCTCCTTCTTCACCACCCCAATATTCTTTTTCTGCAGATAGCACTGTTCCTTCAACAGCAGCTCCAACAACTTGAAGAGACACCGCTCTTGGGTTTCCTAATGACCAAACAAAACCATATATAGTAAGCAGCATGTTATCGCAAAAAAAAACTGATGTGCAATAAACAATAAAAGAAATTTGTACGAATAAGGAAGAATTCATGTTCGTCTTGGTTACATGCCCTACTCTACTTCAAATCATCTGTCATCTCAAGTCTTTTAGTGATAAATAGAATTTCTGCATCTAGATCATGCTTGTATTCGCAAAATTTGCTACACTAGTTTAAGCTCACATTGCATCAGAAATTTCATGATCATCTCGCAGTAAGGAAACCACAAGACAATCATTACCTGGACGAACACGTTCCTGGCACATGCAAGTTCTTGCCTCTCCCACAATCCCATCGTCTCTCACAGGAATACATTTAAATGAAATGAATTTACCAATAGCTTCTTTAGTAACCGTGTACTGAAGAAGCCCAGAGGCTCCAGGTATCAATGTACCAGGGTGATCACTTTCAGCCTGCACCCAAAGAAGTAAAGAGCAATACTTTTTTTTGGCAACTATTTTTTTTTCTTTTATGAATCATACTTTAACATGGATTAACAAGCTTTTTAGGGAAATAATATGAAGAGCTAGAAGGATATACCTTATGATAATGCCATTCGTATATGCTTTTACCTTCATGCCCGCCTATATATCCATAGGATGCTGTCAATACTCCACCCTCGATATTATCTCCAGTAATTGACAAGAAATTCAAGCTGGGGGGAAGGGCTGCGAGTTGTTAAAATCAAAGTTATTAGCACCAATTTTTTTCATTCCAGATCAAAGACTACAAATTGATCTTTGTCACATGGAAAGTGAAAATATTAGTAACTATTTGTAACTAGAAACTAAGAGCATGAAAATATTGTTTCAATCTCCTAAACACAAAACTCAGAGCATGAAAATATTTGTAACTAGAACAGGTAGGACTTAATATCGAGAAAAAGATCCTGCCACTATGCATTCGCCAAGAGTAAAATATAGATCATGAATAAATAAAATCAAAAATATCAGAAATTAAAAGACGATCATATATCGAAATATATTTTATACATTTATTCCCTTTCACAGCAAATTTGATTTCACTGAATTCTACTTTTTTCTGATCATGCTTCTCAACTTAAAGCTTCACGGTAATGAAATCAGAAAGAAAATGTGTATAAAAATACTTTTATGGCATACTTTTTTTCACAAGATAAGACTGATTGCATTAACCATCAATATACTCAAGGAACATACAAGAATAGAAAAAAGAATTAACTTACTCTCAACTGCTCTTTCAGATATTGCATACACTGATTCACCGCATTCACCATCAGGTGCCATTGGAGTATACTTTGCAACTATATAATAACCCACTGCCCCTAAGGGTATACGGAATGACTGCAAAAAAATGCAAACATTAACAAAATATATAAATCTTTGCCAAACTTTGTTCGATGAGCATTAGGCATTGACACACCTTTGCCACTTTTGATGTGCTCAGTTCTTCAAGATTATTGCCTCCTTCCAGGATAGAGCAACTTGTTTTGAACCATTGCACTCTGCTTGAGGCTTCGGTTCCTCCAGTAACAATACCTGTTACAGTGAGCTTACTATTCTCCCTCAGGTCG
Source organism: Raphanus sativus (assembly GCF_000801105.2). Lineage (NCBI taxonomy): Eukaryota > Viridiplantae > Streptophyta > Magnoliopsida > Brassicales > Brassicaceae > Raphanus > Raphanus sativus. The sequence continues at coordinate 17,825,012 of NC_079513.1, read as the reverse complement.
CCAACTATCTTAAGATCCTTCACTTTTGGGGGTGCTGCAGTTAGGATAAAAAATACCGAAAATGAGCCAAAAGTGAGGACAAAAAGTCTAGTAAATCCGGATTTGCAGTTCTGATGAATAAATTATGTAATCAGCAATCTATTCACCCCATAAAAGAAGAAATATGATTTCTATAGAACTTTAGCATACCTGGCTTGACTACACTGGATAAAGTTGACAGTGGTTCCCCCTCTAGACCTGGAATTTTCTAGGATACGTCAGAACTGACCCTCTTGAGGCATTCTTCTAAGTAAAAACCTGATGGGGAGAAAAGAAAGAGAACCAACCCTCAAAATTTGCAGGTATGTACACAAATGTGACATGTCTTCCAACATCTTCCTGGGTCAATGTATACTCAGATGTTCCAGCCGATATCAACGAGAAATCTCTGCGATAAACAATTCCAGCAAAAAAGATTCATCTTTATAAAACTGGTAGAGGAATGTTTAGAATGCTTTAAGCAAACAATGATAAAAAAAATGAAAAAGAAGCTAAAGATCCTGCAGTGGCAACACAGCCAAACACCCATGAAGGTTTACATGCTACTTTTCATATCCACAAATAATGGAACAAAAGAGATCTAAATCGACCTATTATAGAGAAATAAAAACAAGCATCTACGTGTATAGTTAGTTACCCAGTCTCCTTGTTCTTCCGTAACCATTGGAACTTGCTAGGACCTTCCTTTCCTCCAAAATAATCTCCAATCCCCTTTAAAACGCAGCCTTCAACAGCATCTCCAATAATTCGAACATTACTTACAGAAGGAGGAGCTGCCAACAAAATTCGTAGTTAGCAACCCCAAGATCCAGAAATTTTAACAGACAGCAACGGCAGGCATTTGATAAACAGACAAACTCTGTGTAGAAGCTTTTCATTACCTGCTTTTACGAACTCTGTGTATTTGTACTGAGGCTCTCCTCTTGCATTTTCTTCAGTGACTGGTGTGTACATGAAGACCATACTTGATCCCACATCATCTAGAGATAACCTATATTCCTCATCCTCAGCTCCATCAATCACCACTGGGCTCCCATTCCACTTTCTCCTCAACCAACTGGTTCAAAGATAAAGTAACCATGCCTTTTAAATCATAAATCTTACCAAGAAACTGGAATACACATTTTTTTCGGTAGCTGCATGTAACAAAAGGGAAAAGCGGCAAACAAGACCCACCTGGTAATACATTTCCCAGGTGTCCCACCACACCATGCAACCACTGCTTGTCCTTTGAGAATATTTCCCTCAACTAGTTCCCCATGTAGTTCAAGGCTCACAACTTTTGGTATCCCCTTCCCTGCACAACGCTTCACTGTGATATTCTAGAGAACATGTGCAAGGCAGATATTGCCAAAACTACGGAAAACTTCCATTTGGCCTAATGTATTACTGAAGAAGCATACCTCGTAGAACAGGTGAAGATATGGCAAATATGGATGGATATTCAGTCTCTCCAATAACAGGAGTACATTCAATCTTAAGAACTCTACCAATGTCTTCACGTTTTGGCCAATAGACCTATAGTAAATTATCGAAAAATTATGAAACAGAATCTTTTAGCACACATGCCAATGAAAGTATACGGCAAGGAAGTTTTACCTCATTGGTTGCATCAGGAATAGGGACAAATTTAGAAAGAGATCTGTCTGCCGCAGACCATTGATATTTCAGGACTACTTCTGATTCGGTACTTTCCTGAACAAGACCGAAGTGAGACTGACAGGGAGATTCTTCAGAAGGTCGGTCAACCGATGCTTCTTTGATAAGACAACCAGAAGGCAACGTATCTTGCCACCTCTCAACTAAGAAGCGAAATGTCGATTCTGCAGGTAATTGCATAAAAATAACATTTAAAAATTATTAGATACTAATATGGAAATTAGGAGTTGAGTGCATGGGATGTAATGTATGTGTTCACATAAAAGCTCAACTAGCAATTGCATAAATAGAAGCCTTATGTAATAAACCCAGGAGAACAGCAGTATCAAAGAGATAACGTTAATACAAGAATGCCAATATGGTTTAAACAGAAGAACTTCCAAAAATGAGCATTGATAGAAAATAAAAGTAAAGGGAGAGGAGAGGCTTTATTTTCCATACGGAGGTTATTAAGTTACGAACTACCATATCAAGCCACAATGAAAGATTACAAAACTCGGATAACTGATTGCATACCTGGTGCGAGCTCAGACTTGCAGAACTCCCAACCATCTCTGAGGCAGAGTGCTGTTTGTGGAGGATAACGCTTAGCAATCGCCAGTTCCTCACGAGAGAGATCTAAAGAAAATTTCAAGGTTAGCATGAACTACTGTGACCCGTATAAGATCCTACTTTTCAGAAGTTTCATCCAGATAAACAAAAACAATTATTACAACCCATTAGATGAGTGTTTATATCCATTTGTGTTACTTAGTACAGTTCCTATCTCTTCTTGCATACTATTGCTAAGCCTTTACTCCCCAGAAAGTTAAAGCCCATATGATGAGTTAAAACTTAGACTTGCCAGTCATGTTTCACATCAAATGAGTTAAAGCTGTACGCCTGTACGCAAACTACAGCTTTTAGTTTTATACAAAAGAGTACCTCTGTCATTGAATTTCTTCAAGGTGGGACCTACAAGTAGTATGGATGCTGCTTCCAAATGAGGAATCTTCAGTATTGGATTTTCCTCGAGACGCAGATGCTGTTATAGAGAAAACACAAACTAGATTTTCAAACTACGTATTTGCACATGTTAATGGAATAAAATATTCATAGTTCCACGTTCTTACAGGTCCATAACTCCATTATAACAATAATAAAAGACTCAAACTGAGTCATTCCAGAACAAAGTTGAACAGTAAACTGTGATAAAATATGTTCAGCGGAGAATATTTCCCACTGACCAGTTAAACAAGAAATGGTCAAACTATATATTAATATATATAGGGAAATAAAGTGTGAAACCTCAAGAACTGGTAGATATGGAAAGTTCTTCAGAGTTTTTATCTTGTTCTTGCTTGCTGCTAGTACCTGAGAAAAGTCTCTATGAGATGTACTGTAGACAACATCAGTTATGAAAACAGAAATAGTACCTGAAGACGGGGCTGGATTGCCATTGCAAGTGACTTTAATTTGTTTTGAGCAACAGAGAGAAACTAGCACAGGAAAAGGACAGATAATCATCGGAAAAGGTCCAAAAGAATGCAATTATTGCCATATAATACGAATAAGAGACTTTGTCAATTTCTTAAGCTCACCTCTAAGTTCGGAAGTTGAGGCAAACTTGCGAGTGAAGTTATCTGATTTCCAGCAAGATAAAGTTGCTGCCCAAGTAATTATAAGATTAAAAAAAAAACAATCATCAGATATCACTCATGAATGAATAACCATGGACATAATGGGAGAGAAAGAAACCTGCAGCATTTTGCAATTCTCCAGTGGTTCAAATCCAGGCCCTTTGAAATCATTAAAACTCAAATCCAGGACCTGAGATTAATGAAAGAAATAGGATCAAAACTGGCGTGTGTATCTATATTTGTTGAAAACTTAAGAACCCTTAGGAAATGAATTTACTGACCTTGACTCGGTTCAGTATCTCAATACCTTCCAGTTCAGACAGGAGATTGTCTCTTAGATAGACGAACTGGTAAGAAGTAGAAGTACATGAAATTAAATTATGTTAAATAACTAGTCTTCCCAACTCTTATTCAAATCTAGCACATCTACACAAACATCTCTGTCACAAAACGTTGCACTAGAACACTCTGAAGTTACCAGGGAAATATGAGCTTTTACCTCTAAGTTTGGCGACAAGTGTAGCCCACCGGAGGTTAGACTGCGAATCCTGTGGCCTCTGAGATCCAATCTCTTAAGAAATTACAAATAATCCATCAATTGTGATAAAGTAATATCAAGAATTGAATGGAAATAAAGTTAAGTGCAAAGAGGAAAGTGAGTTCTAACCATATCATCCCCGGCTTTAACTTCCACCTTTGGAAGGATAATAAGTCGCGAATCGCGGCTTTCCGGAGTATCTGTCTTCTTGCGTCCAGAGATGTTGGAACTCCGGTCAAGAGGTGTTGATAACGACTTTGATCTTACACCACTAGAAACGGAAGGTGATGATCCAGCAGAGGGAGAAGATAACTTAGAAACCGTCCTTCCACTTGAGAGAGTAGAATGCGGTGAAGGGGGAGCTCTTTTCGAAGACACAGAGACACTCACGGCTGGTCTAGCAGAAGACTCTGGCTTACTTAAACCAGACTTTGTCGAACTCCGACTACCTGGTGATACCGGGATAGACTTCTTACTCTCTGGAAGGGTTGCTCTAGACACAGTCTTAGCAGAAAGAGAACTCCTCTTGAGTTCCGGAAGTGACCGCCTTACAGGATCAGTAACCGAGGCAGTAGTACTCGTACGTTTCGGTAGAGCCTTAGTTGGCTTCTCTGTTACTCCTCCAGTGCTGTTTCTCCTGATAGCGACAGGCGTAGTAGAGCTTGAGACTCTTAACGAAGAAGACGCGGTTGGCTTTACTAGATTCGAACTAATAACTGCTTTCTTTCTAGTAGCAGTAGCAGCTCGGCTTGAGACCAAAGACGCTGCAGAAACACTCTCTGGACTTCTGCTTCCATCAGCAGTAGTAGCTGCATTGCCCTCTTTGGTTGCCTCTAGGGTGGTCTCAAGAGCTTCTTCCTCAGCTTTAGATGCTACTCCCTCCATTTTGAAATCAATAACCCTAAAAGATCAGAAGAGAACGCAGATTATCATCATCAATCATTCCTGCTGAAAGACAAAGACTTTTTTTTTAATAGAGGCATGTGACAACGAAGGAGACTTGTGTTAAATTCATTACACAAATAATTATCCTAGTTTCGTCCACAAGCAATATCTGCACAAGAGGCGAATCGGACCCGGGTCTATTACATTGGGTTCTCTTAGCAGATAGTTACGAGTAAAGAACACAAAACAACAGAGTAGTTTCTGACTTCTTCTAGCTACACTGTCGGTTACTTACTACAACTTTAGTTGTTTTGTGAACGACCAATCCGCAAAAAGATAATTTATCCCCGAAAATAACATTAATTTATCCCAGAAAAAACAGAAGAAAACAATGCAAAGATTTTTATTTTTTTGTGAGTGAGAAGAAACCGCAGAAAGTTTAACATTTTTGGAAAAAAATAATTCCAAAAATAAAGTTTCTTCATTCAAGCAAATGAACAGAGAAATAAAATAAATAAAATAAAATACTTACGGAACTAAACAAAGAAGTAGGAAGTATAATCAAAAGCCCATTTTCACCGGTGAATGTTTAAACTCCGGCGAGAATATTATTATGTGGCGGAGACTGGATAAAATGTAGATCTGGAAACGAAGCAGGTAGAACGTTACGCTCCTCACTGATAAGAGTTTTTTTTTTAAATTTCGTTGGAGCTTTTTTCGAGTGGAATAAAGAGAAAGGTTGAAAGCGAGAGAAAGCGTGCCAGAGAGAAAAATAGTTGGAGAGAGAGAAGAGAGACGAAGAACAGTAACAGTGAAGGGAAGGGAGAAGAGAGTGTGTCTATGTTTTTTAACAAGAATCCAAAATGTACGCCCTCGTATTTAGCTTCGTTTTTTTGTAATTCACCCTATTGTTTTGTAAAGTTTTAATCAAGTACCCTACATTTCGAATTATTTTTAAAATTATCATATGTGACTCTTTTTTTCTCTTACCCTGGAATGAAATTAAGGTTCGCTTGTGTGAAATAATTCTTTTGTGCTGCATTTCTCTTTACTAATTTAATCTCGGTGAAAATGTAGATGATATATTACAAAATAAGCGAGACCATCGTAGATAGTAACAATAGTAGAGGGACTATAATGGAAAGTAAGTTTTAAAAGAAGTTAGAGAACAACTGGTGACTGGTGAGAGAGAAAAATTTGAAAATAATACAATTACATTTGGCGGAAACAGTATAGGCGGAGTAAATGGCAAGTGGACGTTTTTGGAAACGAAAGTGTTTGGGCTCAAAAGGTCAAGCTAACACAAATGTAATCCTTTTCTTATTAATTTTTCCTTTTTGTTAATTCTTATAACCGAAATTATTACTCCTAAATATTCTTCAATTAGTAACTTTTAAATAAGCTCCACCCAATAATGAATCAATGTCATTATCTTAAAATAAAATATATTTTAAAGTGTTCAAAATAATTGCATTCCACCTGTTCAGTAATCAAGTATAACCATTAAATATAAATATAATCCTCTACCTATAGTTTTAAAAGGTCTGTTCAATATTTCCAAGAAGATCAGACTGTAAACTCTTTGCGAAACGGCTTACCAACCGAGTCTAGAGTCTTAACAGGTCCGTCCGACCAACCAGGTCTTTAATTGTAGACCTGTAGTAATGGTCATTTAGGGTCTGGTGTAATCAAGCAATTGCGGATACAACAGTCGTGGACGTTTGCAGATACATATGGTTACAATTTAAGTATTTTTAAAAGACTTACATGACTGATATAGTGGTTAAAAATTAATATGTTTGCAGGATATTTATTAATAATTCACTATCAAATACATCAATGGTTAAATAATAAATTAATAATATTTATACTTTATATAATTATAAAAGTATTAAAAATCATAAAATGATAATAAATATAGAAATATATTCTTCAATCAATTTCCAAATAAGCTCCACCCAATAATGAATCAATGTCGCTATCTTAAAATAAAATATCTTTTAAAGTGTTCAAAATAATTGCATTCCACCTGTTCAGTAATCAAGTTTAACAATAAATATAAATATGATCTTCTATCTATATTTTAATTTTAAAATGTTTTTTCATGTTTCTAATAAAGCTAGACTGTAAATTTGATGCGAAGCAGATTACTCCGATTGGTAAAAACTTTTACTTTAAGTTTTGACTTTAGAATTCTGGCCATAGAGATTTTAACTTTAAAGGTTGTGGTTGTTATTTGGAATACTTTTAAAAGTCTGATTAGTATTAAAAGCTTTACAAATTATTGTGACTATTATAAAAACATATATTTATATCTAATCTATTAAAACTGAAGTACAAATAGTATTTAACCCTAAGTTTTCCATAAAAATTACAAGTGAATGCCACTGAGTTAATATTAACTATTAAAATAAATAATCATCATTTATTATCTTACAAAACTTTCAACGCTATTTCCCTGCACTATAATATTTCGATTTCTCACTTTACTTTTACGTAAGAAGATTACTTGACCATCAAAGTGCAACAACAAAAGGTAGAGCTTGATCACATTTTTTCACAGAAATTCCTCATAATTCAAGATTAATCCAGTTTGATCATCAAAGTGGAGCAACAAACACCTTGCTTGATCAACCTTCTTTCTATTTCACGCTCAACCTCTACACAAAGAACATTAATCTGTTTCATTATCTGCATTACAAAAGACACATCTTGATTAAAAGTTCCATAAAAGAACCTCATAAAATTCAAGATTAATACAGTTTGATCATCAAAGTGCAGCAACAAACACATTGCTTGATTAAGCTTCAATAGTCGAATAATAATTATTAATCCAGTTTTGTATATAGTTTCCAGAGTTAAAAAGATGTTTATACACATTTCTCTAAGTTCTGTTTTGGGCGAATATAATATCGATGAAGAACACCTCCAATACTGATAATTAATCCAGATGTATATATACTTTAAGTGTTTAAAAGGTTTTTAGACACAGTCTAATTGCATTCTTGATTAAACCGGAATTAGAAGATGATATTTTTGGTTTTCTCTTATAAGTTTATATAGTTCGTGATTCCAAAATGTATAAAGCCGGTTTCGTTATACCATTTCTTTCGGTATATCATCATTTTTGAATCCTACATTAAGTTTAAAATAATTAATCTAGATATACGATGAAATTAGTTGACAAAATCTAAACTTAACAAATCCTAATTTACAAACTTATCTCCCACATATCACGCAATCCTAATAACTATATTGCCGTATTTATATAAATACATAACTTATTCCTAAAAAAAAATTATAACTAACAAAAAAAAATTCATTAAAGTTCTACGGGATTCCCTCATATTTTTACATTCCTTTTCCAATAAATTCTATTAATATCTCAAATGATTTTGGAGTACAAAAAGGGAATATTCTCATCTATATTAACTAATTTACATATTTGTGTCTACAATGTAGATCTTTATCGTGATTGACTCCGCAAAATCTAACTATTAAATACAAAATCATTACATTCTATACTGATATGCATGACATTAAATACAAAATCATAATATTCTAACTATTAATCGTGATTTATCCCTGTATATATAAATCACCCTCCCACTCATTTTCTCAGCGACATAGGTTAAATACGTTATCTTTCAGACTTCCAGTGTCATTTTGTCTAATGATCAATGTAGATTTCAGTGTATCAACTATGTGGTATCTACTTTTAGAATTAATAAAGATTGATTTCGTTATTTCGTTTTAGCAACATCTACTTTTCCGTGAACTACTTACTTTTTACAATAATGCATTTCTTTATATTTTGGATAAGTTAATTCAATTATCTTCCAATATATTCAGTCTAACTATTGAAACTAAACCTACATCAAAGGCCGCGAGATTACTATTTTCACATATGTTGCAGATATAAAACCATATAATTCTCTAAGAGAAACGAGAATATAAGACTTAAGCATAAGTGAATTCTTCATATATAGATAAGCAGTGATAAACACAAAGAGTTTAAAGATGAACAAGTAAAGTTGCAGCCACTGGAGATATCACCAAAATAGTGAATCTGAAATCCATGGAGGTCAAGAGACAGTCCTTAAATCTTTTCTGTAACATTACTGGTCTCTGTTAAGTAAACACAAAAAAATCAATACAAACGAATGCAGTAAAACATGTCTGCGATTTTAAATCACCAGTATTGATCTAAGCTAACTAATTTTCACACAATAAATAAGATGAGTACAAAAGTTTATAGATCAAAAGACACATAACGATACGAAAATAATTAGTTCATTTTCTCAAAAAAACAAGGAAATAATTAGTTCAGATATTCATACAAATTTATGTTTTTGTTTCACAACTCCACGGTCCAACAATTTGACCCTTCCTAGATTCAGAAATACTATTTACTAGACTTTCAGATGTTTTGTTGTAGGGAAAATTCTATAAAAATACCCCATCTAAATTTTGTTAAACATTTTAGTACTCAAACTTTTTTACTGCCGAATTTAATACTCTAACTAATCATTTTGCTCATTTTAATACCCAAACTTTTATGACTGTACTCATTTTAATACCCAAACTTTATTTATTTTAATAAAAATACTAATAAGTTTCAAACAAAACTTAAAAAATCTCCAAAATCTAAAATATGAAAAATATGATAAATTCTAATTTTATTTTATATCATTTAAATATGATTTAGTATATAAATTTATCAAACCAAAGAAACTGATTAATTAAAAATATTAGCATACTTATATGTAAATTTTAATAATATTAATAATATTAACAATATATACATAATTTATTTTATAAATATGATATTCATAATCAAAACATTGATTTTAATAATTTTTATTTGTTGTAATAGTTTAGATGTTTATTTTTCTCATTTTCATCAAATTAAATAGAGCATATTTTTATTTTTATTGATAACTCCTTGTGCTAAAATTTAATTATATAATAATATTATGATATTATTATTTTCTTACTATTATTTTAATATTCAAATAAAACAAAAAATATTATATTTAAAAGTTAGACTAATGAGTATATATTTATGTTTTAGTAAATTTTATTTCTATTCATATAATCTTAAGTTTGTTATAAAATAAATATAGTTATGTTTTTGATATAAAACCGAATAAACCAAAAATCAATGGTATATAAACCAAATCAAATTAGATATTGTTCCAATATGGTAGCTAATTTTCATAATTTGAAATACCAAAAACTACCAAACCGAAATCGTATCGAAGTCTAGACTGAACAAGTTAACTAAATCATTGTGTATTTGGAGTGTTTATATTGATATTGTAAAACATACACCCGCGCGGGCGCGCGGGTCAAAATCTAGTTATGAATTATGTACAAAGACTAATATAAAATCTGTAAGAATGCAAAATCTTGAGAATAAAATATGAGAAGAGTATTCAAAACAAAAAAAAGTTCATATTTATTTTTATTTGTCGGTTTTAAAATCAAGAATTACATTTAGAAGTGGAATAATTTGAAAAAAAATTAGATGAAGTTGTTAGCTTCTTGATTTTCGAGATACATGTTGTAACGCATTTTCAAATAATCTAAATGATTTTTTCTGTGTTTTCCAACTGAAACTATCTCTAAACTGATCGTTCAAATTTTTCAAAATCAAAGGGGCTGTGTATGATTCTGATTTCAAACTGAATCTGGTTTAGTCAGTTTGATCATGTAAAAGTTTGAACATTTTATCAATTAAGAAAGTATTTAATCTTATATTGTATTTATCTTTCTCATTAACGTGATCACCCTTAAACCTTACATGGGTATAAGGTTTCACATGGAGATTAGTAAGTGTCATTTTGTGATCCATGAGTTAAGTGGATAAAAGTGATTAGGTGTATATTTATAATGTTTCTTGCTTGATTATCATTGTTCTATACTTTTAGCCGTTCTTCATGTTAGATTAACTTTGATCAAGTTAATTTAGAAATTAAGTAATTTTACATCTGGTAGATGTTTAATGAAATATTTGAACCAACCTAATATTGCCTTTTGCATGTCTAGTCAATAGAAATTGATGTTAGAAATATTTATGGTTATGAGACTTGTGATTTATGCATGTTACATACAAAGGGAGTTGATGTGTTTAATGCATGACTAGTAAATAGATTATTGTCACAAAAATGAATTAATCTATTTAAAATGAGATATAGACCTATATTTGTTGATTATTTAGTCTGAACATTCTAAATTGAAATTTGATCACCATATATCAATTATCTTTGTCCATGGATCGATCTTTAAGAAAGACCATACATCTCTACTAACAGAACATTCGAAGAATAAGCCGAGGAGCCTACACCACCAGTAGACATCACACACTCTTCCGGAACTAATAAACTTCATCTTAACTACCGGTCCATGGCTACAAACCCCATATTGACAATCGGTCCTTGGTTACAAGTTTGTCCCACCCCTAGTTACACTTGTCTCACATCAAAGAGCTATTCTGATCCATTCCTATAAAGGCTAACACTATGATTCTATATGTGTCTTATGGGGATAACAACTATTCTTTCTGAGGCTGGACGGTACCAGCATCTATGATCTGATGTGTGTTTTATATGAAAAATGATCTTATATGTGTTTTAAAGACACTATGATTTTATATGGGTAATGATCTTGTTCACTTTTTTGATAAAAGAAAAGAAGAAGATAATTTCCAATATATGCATATTGTTTTGTCAGATTACCACATGATTACTTACTTTACTTTGTAAGAGATTAAATCTCAAATATATATTTAAAAACTCTCAACATTATATATGACATTCATTTTTAAATGGTAAGATATATGTGGTGTGAAACTATATAAAGATGACATTTAAAAAAAATGTTTTTAATTTAAAATTGATTTTAATTTTCTTTTTATTTAAGCTAAAAAAATTTCGGATCTAGCTTTTTGAAAAAATAGAAAACTTGGTTGGTAATTATGAATTGTTTGTTGTAGTTTTAAACTTTAGGAGTTTATATTGCACACAGACAAAATTTGTACTCGTAGTATATGATTAAAGAGTAATATAATTTATTGTCGGCAACTAATATTTGCAAGGCCATCTCCAACAATGACATCAAAACATCATATTTGGGACCATTTCATTTCCAACAAAACATCAAATTCCATATCATCCTATCAAATTTAGTGTAATATGAATAGTGTTATACTAAATTTGGCGTAACACTATCCACCACACTAAATCTTTAAAATATATATTTTATTTTATTCATTTAAGAATATAGTTTTATTATTATTATTACTATTATTATTATTATTATTATTATTATTATTATTATTATTATTATTATTATTATTATTATTACTACTACTACTACTATTTCATATTTGTAACTAAACATGGATATACTGCATTATTATATTAAAAATATTTTTATATAAATATTTTAATTATTAAATTACTAAATGAGTATTTCAATACATTTTTTCTCTAAATTATATTTAATCAGTAGTGAACAATTATTATTTTAAAATTATCTT
>NC_079513.1:17800811-17812629 GCF_000801105.2 Raphanus sativus | reverse complement strand
TTGTTATGTGCTTTTGATATTTAATAGTTTGTAATTTTCAATATGACTAATATTGTTTATTAATAAATACATAAAATATAATAATGTTAAACCAAAAATATAAATGTAAATAAAGTTTATAAAAGATAAAACTATTAAAATCTAACAAAAATAATATCTAAATGTCATAAATAATTATTTATTAATCACAGGTAATAGAACTATAAACATTTATTAAAATTAAAAACATCAAATATTATTTAATATTATTTTTGGTGTAGAATTTGGTGTCGTTATTGGAGATAAAAAAAAAATTGACACCAAAAGGCCAAATCTGGTGTTAAAATTTCACCAATTCTGAGTAAATAAATTTGGTATATGAATTTTGGAAAATTTCCTAATTTTATTTTAGTTTCTCCGTTGGAATATTTTTTTTATCAAAGGGCCTCATCATCGTTTTCATTTCTCTGACTGTGCAACACACAAAAACAAAAAGAAGGACGTTGATGCCCCGTGAGGTAGAGCAGTCGCGCAGAAATATGAGGAGTGTTGTATCTCCACCGTGTGAGCTAATGTCTTTACCAGACGAAATGGTTCTAAACTGCTTGGCCCGCGTGTCGAGAACCGACCTAGGTGCCTTATCACTGCTCTCAAAGAGCATCCGCTCACTGGTGACTTCCCCTGAGATGTACGAGATCCGATCTCGAATGGGTACGAGGGAGGAGTGCATCTATGTATGCATGGGAACTACTTTCAACAGTGATCCGGTGGCCTGGTTCATACTCAGGCGAGGAAAGGGAACAACAACGAAGAAGAATCGGCTGGTCCCGATCACGAACCCTTCGTTCTCGACTCCGACAGGAGCCACCTTTGTCTCCCTGGGATGGGGGATCTATGTGATGGGAGGGAGGATAAGTGCCGTGGAAACATCTCGCGTCTGGTTCTTGGATTGTCGGAATCACACGTGGAGCGAGCTGCCCTCGATGAGAGTTGCTCGGTATGAAGCCAAGGCAGGGGTCTTGGACGGTAAGATATACGTCATGGGAGGCTGCGTAGACGAGGATCCAGAGGTTTTCGACCCAAACACTCGAACTTGGAGTAGAGTGGTTATCCCTGAGCCGGTGATATTGAGCAAGGAGGTTACTGAGGTGGTTGGTCCGGATAGTTACTCGTACGAGTTTCGGAGTGAAGAAGGTATGTGGAACGATTTCTTTTTAGAAGATGATTGTTGTGCGATGATAGACAGATTGTTATTCAGTCTTGATATTTGCGGGAAGATCATGTGGTGTGACCCTTGGAGTGGGGTGAAGAAAGGGAAGATGGAGTGGTACAAGGTGAAGGGTTTGGAAGATCTTCAAGGCTTCCTCAAGTTTTTTTTTTTTTTTTTTTTTTTTTTTTTTTTTTTTTTTTTTATAATTATATATATTTATAGATCGACCCCGAGAACGGGAATTCAGATTCGGTTACAAAACTCGATTTGAACAAAAACTCCTAATTCAGTCTATTACATTCTAGCTTCGCCCACCCACTAAACCCGGCACATTCCACTAGTCCGACTTTTGAAATCCTTAGGAATCAGTTACCGTTCTCAACCATTGACAATGATCCTCAAGTTTGATTTCAGGAACGAGATTGCCATCTATTTACTTGGAGATAACTCGGATGTGTGGCATTGCTATATGCTCAACCGTGGTTACAAACACGGCCTCCTTGGCTTAGTTCCGGGTTTCAAACTCAGCAAATCTGGTGGCAACATCGTCATCTTCTGGGGGGTGGTCGTCGGACCCAAGAGGATGCAGGTTTGGTGTGCTGAGGTTTCGCCGGAGATGCGCCAGGATGGACAAGTTTTGGGGATCATCCAGGGCATTGATCATGTCTTCACTGTTGACCCTGACCAATATGTTTTATCTTCTATTAATGTTTGTATTTAAAAGACTTTGATACTCTTTGTTTATCTTGTCAAGTGTGTTTCCTCCGCTTTGATGGTCAGTTTGGGTTCTAAACTATTGATTAATATTATACATGTTCTTTTTACGTTGAAATTGGTGCAAGTTGGTTTCTCGTTTGCTCTCGGACATTAAGATAGCTCAATACCTTTGGTCGCTAGCTACTAGCCAGCAGAAACTGTGCATACCTTTGGTCGTGAAGTCGTCGAGACTTTCTGCTGTAAAAGAAAGTAATGTCGATGGCATTAGTGACAAATCAAGCATCGTTATCTACTCAGAACCATATTTTTCCTTCCTTAGCTAGATAGATCATTCCTAGATTGATAATTCCAAATGGACATATCTTTCTCAGAAAATTATTGCAGGTCTCTTGATTTTACAAGCTAGAATCTCTTCTCAACATCGGAAAGAAAAAGATGGTGAAAATGTTATATAAAAGAAAAGATGAATTTCTTTGCTTCCATAGTGATTCCACGTTCAAGAGCAACATCCCGGAACTATCTCATCCGTTCAAAGCCAAGATCCCAATAGCTTAGAACACACACACACGAAAAAAAACAAAAACAAATCCCCAGCTGCTTCCAAGAGTAAGATACTGAACCAACAGATTCTTCTAAACCTTTCTGCACAACGTGAATGTCATCACAAGACCATAAGATTCTTCTAAACGTGCGTAACACGAATGTCCTTGTTCGTCTAGCGTTTCATCAGACGGTGATGGCTATAAGCTTCGAGAAGTTCATCAGGTAGTAGATACTCCGGAGACAATATAAGAATTCTCGGCATCCGAGATATCAAGGAAAACCTTACGTTCTCGTTTCTCGTGGTTATCTGGTTATCGTTGATGGTTGAGAACGTATCCGATTTTTGAGAATTTTACAAACGGGTTAGCAGAATGTACCGGGTTTAATGGATGTGTGAAACTAGTTTGTAATATATTGACATGATTTGGGAATTTTTTGTCCAAACTTGTAATTGGATGTGAATTTGTTACATGGGTTAAACGACTTACCAACCAAGTCAAGAGTCTTGAAGGTCCGACCAACCAAATCTTTAAGTGCAGTTATTAGTCCTGAACATATGTTATCCAAAACCCGAAAACTAAATCGAAACCGAAATCAGATAGAAAATTATAAAACTCAAACGGTCCTTATATTTCTAAATCCGAAAAATCAAAACCGAATTGGAACCAAACCGGAAACCGAATCGGAACCAAACCGGAAACCGAATCGAAGATCGAATGAGTACCCGAATATTATGAATATATTAAAAATATTAATTATTTTTAATTTCTAAAATATATAAAATATCATTTATAAATAAAATTTCCAAAATAGGAACTACCCGAATATTTTTTCGGTTTTTGGGGTTTAACTCGATCGAGTTATCGGGATTTTTCCAGTTATTTTGGCTTTAAACCCTAACCAAACCCAAAGTATTTAAAATTCGGTTCCATTTTAGGTTTTACAAAAATATAGAGATTCGATCTGAAGCCGACATTATCTGAACCGATCTGAAAATTATTTGGTTCCTAAACGGTTCCTAATCATCTCAAGCCATATAATTCGAAAACCGAACAAACAAAACCAATCGAACCGAGAATCCGAATGCCTAGCACTAGTAGTTATGGTCATTTAGTTTCGGGCTTCGGTTTTTTTTTGGTTGTTCGGTTTAGTTTGAAAATTATAGTTCGGGTTGGTTCAAATTTAGGAAAAATACATATCGTACTTCCTGTATAGTGTCAGTTAATTAAGCTCGGTCAATCGATTTGACTGCATAACATCAACATGTAGGTATACTTCGAGTTGCGGTATTGAGGATTTACTGAGATTCAAGTTCAATATCTGATTGATGGACTTTTCTATTTTCTTTTGGTTAAAGAAACTTCAGTTGCTGTCGAAAACAACAAAAAAATAACTGAGTTCAATTGGGTTAGTATGTTAAAAACTTCGGTTAAATTCGGTTTGGTTTGATTATGATGGCACATTAAACTCGGGTGGGGATACAATTATCCAGAAGAAGG
This sequence comes from Raphanus sativus, assembly GCF_000801105.2. Taxonomy (NCBI): domain Eukaryota; kingdom Viridiplantae; phylum Streptophyta; class Magnoliopsida; order Brassicales; family Brassicaceae; genus Raphanus; species Raphanus sativus. The sequence continues at coordinate 17,808,681 of NC_079513.1, read as the reverse complement.
ATATGAATATCTATCAGAATACCAAACGACTACGAAAAAAAAACTGATCAGCGAATCTCGTTTCGAGTCGTCCCGTAGCAAAGGAGAGATTCCGCGGCAATAATATCAGATACATACCAAATCTGAAAGAAAAAAAACCGAAACCAGGAGACGTAGAGAGAGAGAGAGAGAGATCTTGGATGGCGGATTCGAACGCAGAGAGACCGCTTCGAAAAATCTCAACGGCTTTCAAAGAACTAGCAGCCACCGTGACTTCCCCGAGTCCTCAAGTCCCCGTGGCGCAGTTCTCACACGCTTGCTCCCTCGTCTCGCCTCTCTTTGGCTGCCTCGGGATCGCCTTCAAGTTCGCCGAGATGGACTACGTCGCCAAGGTGACGGTTGAGAAAACTTATTAGTCTAGACTTTTAATTAATATTACATAGTTTCAAATGTGATAGAAATGTTTGTAATTAATTACATTTCGATTAATTAGATTGTTTTTGAAATGTTTGGAATCTGTGTTCTGAATTTTACAAACCAAAAAAAAAAGTTTATACAATGTATGTAGTTTGTCTTTAGGTTGATGATCTCGCGAAGGCGTCGAGTTCGGTATCGACATTAGTGGTGATGGTGGACAAAGATATTGAGGCAGACTGTGTGAGGAAAGCTGGTAGTCATACTAGGAACCTTTTGAGGATAAAGCGTGGTCTTGACATGGTGAAGGCTCTCTTTGAAGAGATTATAGCTTCCGAGTATGTGTTTTTTTTTTAATCTTCTTGATTATAGCTTATGTGAGTTTTTGTGGAAAGTTCTTAATCAAATGTTTATATTGTCTAAGTTAGGGTCATTTTGTGTATCAAGTGAATAGGCTGGTGATTTCAGTAATAAATGAGAACTGGTGTTTTGTTATAAAATGTGTGTTTTTGGAATATATGATTTGCAGAGGTAGTAACTCTTTAAAGGATCCAGCATCTAAGTCTTATGCTCAAGTGTTTGCTCCACACCATGGATGGGCTATACGGAAAGCTGTTTCTCTTGGGATGTACGCTCTTCCCACTAGATCTCAGCTACTTACCATGCTCAATGAAGAAGGTTAGTGCATCAACTCCATTCATGCATACATATTCTCGTAATGCAGTCTATACTTTGTGTCAAGTCCTATTTTCAAGACCATCAAATTTGGAAAATAGTAATAGAAATCTCTTTTGAGATTGACGTCTGGCTTATGCTGTAGTGTAGACGCATTATGGTTCACTTTGGAGTGGGAATGTGTTAGTTTTCTCTATGCTAACTTGTTTATGAATCTTTACAGAAACGGAGGCTAAGATACAGATGCAAAGCTATGTAAATGCATCAGCACCAGTAATCGCGTACGTTGATAATCTATTCCACTCCAAGCAACTCGGTATCGATTGGTGAAGAACCCTGAAGAGTTTATTTATTAACCATCTTTGACAAGTCTGTATCACACCAAATAACCAATACGGTTCTATCAACTCATGTAATGACTTCACAAGGACCAAACCAGAGCTATTTGAAAATTAAAACCATTATGAACAAGTTTATGCTGATCTGTGTAATGTGTTGATGTGTAAAATATCATCATAAATACGGAAGTGTACTTCACTATTTTGTTATGACATAAAGCTCTAAAGAACTCAGTAGATGTCCTAACGACATGACAACAAGTTTGCTAGCTTCTTCTTTAGATCTGTTGCAATCTCAGGACTTGATAGAAACATATCCAGCGACTCAACAACTCCCTTTCTCTCAATCTCTCTAAAAGCTGATGCCACGCCTCTCATGATCATATCTCGGCGGGTTATGTCGTAAGTGTCTACAAGACGAAGCAAAAACTCAAGTAAAGAGTTAGTGATGTGTAGATACTGAGGTATTGACCATAGCATCAAGAGAGCAGCAGGTTCAACATTCATAATGCTATCTACTTTTTCGTGAAAGAAGAGCCAGTCATAGAACAGAGCCAGCTTAACCCTTTGTTCGACCTGAGGATTCTGCTTGCAGAGTTCTAGAAACCAACCTATAAGAGCCCATCTTGGCATGATCTCTGACCTGATGATCTCGTTGGTTGGGTGAACAACACAGCAGATGAACCGGACTATGTCTACCAAAAGTGTTTCTTTTTCAGGACCCAGGAGAAACTTCTTCAAGAACCACATCTGATGCCGCTTATGGCTTCCAAGCTTCACATTCCCAAGCAAAAATCTTAACTGGGTTTCCATCTCAGGAGTGATCCGGAGAAGGAAGTATCTACTTGAAGACTTCAACTGATAAATCTGTGAAATGTGAGAGCACACAAAATCACTCCATATGTCTTTGAACTCGGAGATGTGAACCAGGTCCTGTAATAACCGGACAAGATCCCTCCCAATCTTCAAACTCAAATGCAGCTGCTCCTTAAACATTTTGACACAAAACTTGATCTCTAGTCTCTTCAGGTTTTCAAGTTTCGGTATCCCTGAGACCCTACAATGATCCGCTAACAAACGAAGGAAACTGTAGAGAGCACTAGTCAAGACCAAGGGGATATCTTCAAGCAAGCAACCCCATCTGTCAAGAAACAAGCTCACCAGTTCAGAGCAAAGCCAAACATTCTGATCACCATAATCCCCACTTCCAATGCGTCGCAGCAAAGAAACAAGCAACTCCTCTAGTCCCACACTCGAAACACCAATCATCTCCCTTGTTAACCAAAGCAGCTGAACTTTAGCTGAGTCAACAAGTTTGCCGTACAGTTCAACAACGACTCCAACAAGCAAACTAGTGAAAAACGCATACCCATCAGTGACCAGAGCATGTAAATGCTTAATGTGGGTTTTAGAGTGATTAGAATCGCATAACACGGCATAAACGATCGCTCTACAGAGCTCAAGAAACTCCTGCTGGTCTGGGATATCCAGAGAGAAGGGTGGCCGTAACTTCGGCTCGAGACTCACAAAGGCTTGACGCAGCGATAGTTCGAGCTGGTTCTCTACTTCGTGTAAGGACGCAACGAAAGGGTTTCCCTTTTCCATTTATTCGATTTGGAAGGACTCAGCGACTCATGTGGCTTAAAGACTTACACAAGAACATAAATTAAGCAGACTCCACCAACTCTGAATAGAAAAGGAAGAAACTTTATAACCTTAGAAATAGAGCTAAGTCTCTAAATTTCATTCAGGCATTTCGTCATACACCTGATGTGCATAAGATAACTAAGTTCTCGAGAGCGACTACCAATGAAAAGAGACCGAACCCAAAAGTGCGAAGAACATAATAAACTCCTATAGAGGTGATTGACCAGATACTTAGATAACCCAATAAGTAGGCTTTGCTAAAGGACCAACAAATATGCACTAACTCTATATAAGCCCTGTTCGTGTAACAAAGCAGAAAAAAATTAATCCCTATTTTTAGCGAGGTTAACTGGTTTTCCCGCTACCACTCGCAAACCCGCTACCACCCGCAAACGCAGCTTTTGCCGTTGGTAGCGGTTGACAGTGTTTCAAAACAATCATACAAACCGCTACAAATCGCTTTAAACCGTTTCGAACCTCTTAAAATCAAAAGCTGGTTCCAGCTAGCGTTTGCGGTTGCGGGCGGTTGCGGTTGGATAAAAAAATATTAAACTTTTTTTTCTAAATATTTTAAACTTAAAATTTTAAAAGTTAAAATATTATAAATAAAAATATATACACATTTTATATATTAATTTAAATTCACAAACAATATAGTATTTTTTATAAAAACTTTAAAGTAGCTATTCATCATAATCTTTTAAAGTTAATATACATACATATATAAAGATATACACATATATAAAAAAGAAACAAAATATTCTTTAAAAGTTTTAATATAAATCTTCATAAAATATATTAAAACTATAACTTTCAACTACTTTAAAAATTAAAAAATAAACTTAATATTATTATTAATCATATTATATTAACAATTATTATATTTTATCACAATAGTATGTTTTTATATTTTATAATATTATAATATGTTTATATTGATAATTTATTATTAAACCGCTGCAATGTCTCATAATCAACCAGTCACAAACATCTCGCAAACGCAACAATTTTTAAACGTTACGCCAGTCATACAAAACGTCATGTAACACTTGAAACCGCAACCACCCGCACCCGTAAACTCCCGCACCCGCAACCGCAACCGCTGCATTTGAACCAGTCAGACCCTTACAATTACGATTTGCGATTGGTTGTGTGATTAGTCAGGCAACAACGGAACAGCAATTTATGTAAAAGTCCTTATTCTATATATGTTTTACACTGTGTGCCCTAATAATAATTCAGTTGCTGAATCCGCCCCTAGGGCCGATAGTGGTCACTAGATTTTATATCACATGAAGATGGTCAAATGTTTGTGGTTAACTGTGGTCAATACATTGACAACCAACCCAAGATCATTTTCATACAACAACTTCCAATCACACTTTCATTTCTTTGCTCGGTTTTATTTCAAATCACCAAAAACAAAGACACCACTCTGTACACAGTCAGTGTCCAAAACACTGCAAAAAAATATTGCACTAAGACAAACATCGACCCAAAAAACAGAAACTAAACTTGTGGTAGTGAATGGTACATAAGCAATTTTAAAGAATCGTTTTACAAATAACGTCTAGGAGATATTTACCTATCGAAGATGGAAATGAACAAATAAAATGGAAATACATGGAAAAGAGAAAATTTTACATGTTTCTGGCGAATATGTAAACAAACTGGCTCAAACATAAAAGGTCAAAGCTACAAAAACCAATCGTCCAAGAACACTACAACTAAAAAATAACGGCTGGATTGGCTCAACTTTGACCCTCAATTATTTGATTAGGTGGAATGTTGGACCACAATGATTATGAATTAGGTAGAAAACCATTAGTGATTATGAAATAAACTCATGAGTAGAAACAATCCTCTATTAGTTTTTCATATAGCACATGCATCTATTCTATTAATTCTCCAACATGACTTATTGATATTAGTTATGTCCAAGTTAAAAAAAAAAACAGAAAACAATATATAACTGCATTTGTATATAAACTAAAGTGAATATGTACGTACACATATGTGAGTTTAGTGGTAAGTGGTAACTGCATAGAAATATAATTGTCTTATATAACTACCACTTACTAATATATTTTGTAACCTCCTTTATGATTCCAAAATTCTTTTTGACCGAATGTAGATTATACTATCAATACTATTAAAGTTGTAGTATGTTCTATTGACAAATTATAATGTGTAATATTTTTTGTTTGGTATAATATTACGTGTGTAATAATAATGTTTTATATCATAATATCTAAAATCATCTCATGAAACGTTAATGAGAAACATATAATTTTTATTTAATTACTATTTGATTACTAAACAAAATTATAACTATAGTTTATTATATATATATATAAAATTAATAACTATCAATACTATTAAAGTTGAAATATGTTCTATTGATATTAGATGAGTCTAATTAAAATAAATATTATTACTATATGTAATTGCTTATGCGTGTGTATATATAACTGCTTCTACCCATGCTGTTGTGATCTTCAAAACAGTTTTTGTGTTCGAAAAAAGTACGGCCGGCTATACGTGTGAGTTAGGTCTTCCGCATGTTCTTTAATACATTTTGCGCTCTAATTCACACGTCAACTACTTTCTTCATTTTTGTTTGTAAGTTTAATCAACTAAAAGTTATTTATTTTTAAAATATTCGAAGTCTAAAAATATATCTGTTCTTTTAAGGACGGATCATAAATTTGGTCCAACTATTTAAAAAATCGATTTGCGGGTACGGATTATGAATATATTATGCGGAGTGAGTGTAGGTTGGCGAGTTTTGGATCGCGACTGCCCGTCGACCCGCAAAATATTTAAAAAATAAAAAGTAAAAAAGTAAATATCTTTTTTAGAAATACATGAATTTGAAATAATAATTTAAAATTTAAATCATGTATAAATTTTTTATTATAAATATATTTTTATAATAATTAAATTAAATAATGATTTTTAAAATATATATATTACCCGCAGATAACCACAAAACTAAACGGAGCGGGTTCGGGCACAAAATTATCTGTTTGCAGGTTGTGCGGGTCAGATTTTTTGACCAAAAAAAATTGAAAATCCACGGGTTGGCGGATCAGTGGGTGAATTCGACCGCAACCCAGCTTTAACTGTGCATATACCGGATCAATTTTTTAAATTGCTATTATTTAACAAATATATTTTGATTAAGATTTATACAGAAATATGATTACAAAAATATAAATATACTAAAAAAACAAAAATATCAAAATCTAGTTTTAATTAATAAACCTTTACCACTATTTTTGTTGGAATTTCATAGTAGAATTATTTGTAATTTTATATGAGTCAAGTAGTCAACCATGTAACTTATTTAATCCACTATATTTGTATTGTAACTAAACACACTATTAGATGGATTGATTCCAACCTAGAACACACAATCCACGTTGGATTGAGTTGACCATTTGAACAGTATACTTATTATTGTTACCTTTGCATACCAAAAAAAAAGATTTGTCAAATGTCTTTTTTTTTTTCTTGGAAACAACTCGTGAAAAGATAGAAGAGCCAAACAAATACAAACCTTGTTTAGAGGCATTTTAGAAGTTGAGTAGCCTGACGGCTTTTCCTCCCCCCTTTCTCTCGTCAAAAGTCGTCGTTTCCAGTCATTTCCTCCTCCGGCGGTCGCCGCCTCCGTCGAGCGGCCGCCGGACCGTTGCTATCTCCCGTTTAATCCAGTTCTCTGTGTTTCTCTCTTCGTTATCTCTGTATTCTGCGGCGAGGGCGCATCTCGGTGGTGTCTCAGATCTGGTTCTCCGACTATAGATCTAGGGGTTTCGACGGCGGAAATCGCTAGAGGACGGCTTCTTCTTCCGTTGTGTGCTACCCTTGTCTGAAATAGGAGCTTCCTGAGATTTTGTCGAGACCCTGTCAAGATGCGTTGAGATGGTGGTGCGTGCAGCGTCGTGGAGCTCTTCGTCTGTCTTGTCTAACCTCCAGTGTGGCGTCTGGTGGTGGGTGCGGCTGCGTGTGGAGTTGGGGAACTCAGATTATCCGGATCTTGGTTTCGTGAGTGAGGCCGATCTGGCTTTTCTCGAGCTCTCTCTACTCGGTTTGAGGCGCCTCCGTTGTGTTCTCCGACGGTGGCTGCGCGGGGGTTTGTTGGTGACTATGGTGGAGACGTCCGTCTGTTCTCCGACCTTCCCTGTGGCTCGCGTAGTGTGTGGATTTCCGTGTGTTTCCTTCACCGCTCAGATCCTTGTGGCGTTGACGGTTGTGGCCTGTACCAGAGCCATCTCTTTCTCAATAATCTCAACAGTTTGGTTCTTGGCTAAGCAGCTACTTCCGGTTCGTATGTGTTACTTGGAGTGGTAGTTAGTCAGCGGCTCACGAGTTTGACGTCGGTTTTGTCCCCTCCGGAGGAGTTGTGCGATTACTGATCCATATTCTCTTGAGTCTGTGGTTAAATGGGTGTATACGGTCCCAGTAGAATGCAATGGAGGCGGTAATCTCCAGCGTTAACTACTGCACGACGGCATCGTCAGTCTTTGACTCTTCCTCGTACCGCCGGTGGTGTCTTTTATCAAGTCTGCTCTGGGTTCGTGGTTAGATTCTTCACTTTGGTTCGTTCTGGGTTGTTATCGGTTTGGAAGCTGTAGGAACTGTAGTATTCAGGGTTTGAGGGCGCCCTTCTCTCGGTATCTCGCGGCAACCAGACGGTCTTCTCATCTTATTCTGGAGTGTAAGGTTTGGTCTCGTCTCGCTATTACTCCGTTTACCAGCGAGCGCTGCGTTGTTGTTCGATCCGGTCCTTTGTTGTTGTTCGTAGTGTGCTTGTA
>NC_079513.1:17781247-17800711 GCF_000801105.2 Raphanus sativus | reverse complement strand
CATGGTGACACAAAGTTCTTGATCTTGGCAAGCGATGGACTCTGGAAGGTTTATATAGTATATGAGTAGAAACTGTTTTCACAATGAAAAGCTATTGGTTAATTGGTGACTGAATCTTGATGGGGTTTGATGTCCAGGTAATGTTGAACGAAGAGGCGTGGGACGAGATCAAAGAGGTTAGGAACGCAGAGAAAGCTGCAAAGGCTTTAGTGGATGAAGCATTGGCTAGAGGAAGTAAAGATGATATCTCTTGTGTTGTTGTTTCCTTCAACTAGTTTAAAACCCATAGGTCTATAAGTCTCTTCTGAGTTTAAGCATATGTTTTCTTTCAAGAACAAGCACTGTTTCCATATATTAAAAAAAGGGTTTTGAGTCGATTTGGTTACAAAAATGCGTAATGGGACCACCTCCCAAAAAAAAGCTTAAAGGGATCGAGGACTAGTAGAAGGTCTAATCATGGAAGGCATTTTCATAAGTCTGTCTCTTTCCATCTTGTTCTTGAAAGAATGCTTAGGCGTTATGGACATCTTGTCCATTGCGTAATCAAGATCACCTTCTTCCTCCTCTTCATCATCACTCTCCTCATCCCCATTTACAATTATCTCAGCATCGTCCTCATCATCGTCATCTTGGTTCATCACCGTTGACCAGTAGATGAAATTCGGGGAGATGACGCTTCAGGCAAAAATGCAAAAGAGTAAAGGAACAAGAAACCACTATTTAAGATCCATGATTCATTTGAGAACACAATCAAAAACAAGTGTTAAAGAAAGTGAAAGAACCTGTTAGAGCTTTTCAGCAAGTAAGGGTCAAAGGGGAAGAATGTATCAAGTCTCTCACGCCCGCCAAACGCACGAGAAAGCTCAGACTCAAGCAGGTCATCGAAAATGAAGGAGTCTGAGACGACGAACAGACCAACTGCTTTAGCTTGTTTAAGGAACTCTGCAACTACCGATGGAAGGCATACCTATTCTCAAAACCAAAACCAGTTGCAAAGCTTATTATTATTACAACTGTTCCAAATAACATTTTGAGTCTAGGTGAGAAACATATCTCACCATCAATGGGTTTAGTTTGTGCATTAAAATTGACTCCAATGGTATAAGCTCGGACCGAAAGCGAGGAACATCTAGGATGGATCTCATACGGAAGCACAGCACATACATGATCGCCTGTGTTCACACAAACATAATCAAATACGAGTTTAAAACAAGTGCAGGAGGATGAGAGATTAGATGCAATATATATATACCTGACATCCTGAATAGAAAAGCTGATGTGCTTCAGGCCTTATATCATCATTGCAAATCCTACAGTAATCCGCACACTCATCTACCAACCTAATACAAATTTTAGACAAATAAGAGACACAACAGAAACAATATATTTGCAACAGGCTGAAGCCTTCAATAAAGATCAAACAGGTAACAAATTGTTAACCTTTTTAACATGCTAGCCACATAGGAAACAGGTAAAAACTTTGCACGAGCCAAGTAGCTAGCTAGATAAGCCACCGCACTCATCCTGTTGTGAAAAAAAGAGGGAGAAACAAAACCACAACAAAGTTCATTAGAACAATTAAAGAGAGAGTATCATGCAGAAGAGAATGATAAAATTTTATCCATAAGAGGAGAAAGTGAAACTTGCCTAGTAGGTCGAGGCTTGTTGCTGGAGAGAAAAATGTCCAGCAGCTTACTCCCAAATTTCACACCACAATTTTCAGGATCCAGTGAACATGCATAGAACATGAGAAACTGCACAAGGAGTCAAAAGTGAGAGTCTAAGTCTAGACTACAGAATGATGAACAATGGTCCCCACTATTATGTAAAAGTGATATATAGCTAATGTGGCCTACCTGGGAAACCTTGGATTTGTAGGTATTCAGAATGAAGTTCTCAAATGACTCGAATAGCTTTTCAAACACCTAGTCAACCCCATTATAAACATATCAGCAAGGAGGATTTATAAGCACTATATATATATTTATATATCAAAACGGGGTATTATTTGGTGACATACCTGATCCAAACGACCAGCATCTTGACAGGCTTCAAGATGATCAAAAGATGTGACCATCAATTTGTCCAAAGACTCAAAAGCTATCTTTCCGCTCGATGTATCCTGATTCAGAGACCCCGCTGGAAGCTGCAATAGATAACATCAAAGTCCAACATGTCAGTCCAAACGCAAAAAGCGTACACAACTATAAGACAAAACAAACACTCAGCCTACCTCGTCTCCTTCATTCATAGCATCTTCAAGTTCCATATCAAACATGCCTCTACTAGAGTCATCTTGCAGAATATCATCCCAATCAATCTCCAACTAAAAATGATACACCAGCATATCATTCAGTGACCAAGTTACTCAATGGCGTTACAACCCGTATTCTGTTACTTACATCCAAATCTCGTAGCCTCTCCATCACCATCATAAAGATCATGTTGCCACCAACTTGACCGATTGAGCTACTCTCCAACTTCAATAAGTTCTCCACATAAGTCACTACCACCTGCAAGACGTTAAAACAGCTTCTGCTAAGTTGAGCTAGTTTACCACACAAAAAAAGAAGAAGAAAGACTCACCTGGTCCTGGTCCTTTTTGTTCATTTTGGGCATCTGCTGTGAGAGCATGGGGAATAGTCTCGAGGGAGCAAGAGGAACCAAAAGAGAGATCTTCAGAAGAGCTTCGTGGACCCGTGAAAGAACTTCTCCCTTCTGGGTGCTTACACGGCTTTGCGAAAGTCTATTGATTACCCAAGGCGGTGGAACGAAGTGCCTTACGAGCATATGCAGACAGGAGTCCAGATACTTTCCACTAGTGGCAGCCTGTGATGAAGCACAAAAACAAATAACCGGTCCAGCCTCGTCTTAGACTATTAAATAATAGTCAGCATGAGGGTAATGGTTGAGAGTTTGTTCACCAGTGATATGAGTAGGCCCACCAATGCATCCATGATAAGAGGTCTCTGATTCCACAATGACATTCCAAATATCTGTAACAAAAATATATAATTGAGATGAAATCCCAAAAGGTAGAAGCAAACTGTAAAGCAAATAGAAACTTTACCGCAGAGAGAAGCTTTTGATGGTGAGTGATATCTATGCAAGCCACAGAGCCTGATAAAGCTTTCAAGAGTGTCTGCCAAAAAACAACAGTTTAGTGAGAATGGGAAGAAAAATAATAAATAATAATTGAATTGTCGGTAGAAAAGGAAAAAAAAAAGGACAGACATTAAGCTGTGCAACAGCAGCATGATCAGATCTATCGTTGATCTGAATTGTTTCAACAAGCTGATCGAAACGGTCTGATTCCCCCTGCCATATATAACCAAAAGGAATTATAAATTACAGTCAGAAACCATTAAACACAAATAGCATCGACAAGCACATGAGAGAGAGAGAAGCAAGACACTCACATTCAGGACAGATGCAAGGGCGTTTCTCACGCCCTGCACCGTTTCAGTGTCAGACAAATCATTGTTGCCCACATCATATAAGCTTGACGGATCAGTAAAAACCTCCGCTGCTCCCATCCTCTTGTGGAATTTGTTTTTACCTACTACTCAAAGATTAAGACACTCTTTAATCAAAATGCAACACTAGAGCAAAACTCAAGACTCAAAAACAAAGACAAGGCCTTTTTTCTCTTCAATCTTTTTTACCCGATGCAGTAAACATGGAAAGAGACGAACTTTCTTACTGGAAAAGAGAACTAAAATGTCTAATTCGAATTTTAAACCACGAGAAAGCCAAATTGCTAGAAACAAAACCTAGAAGAGAATCAATTATACTACAGAAAGGTTTCGACTTTACCAAACCCTCGAAAGAGAGACTACGGATATTAGCTTTTCCGAGAACAAAACATCATAAAGACACATAAGGGTTTAAGGAACTAACCAGGTTTAATAATTGAAGTAGCTTTTGTTTCGCCGAGAGAGGGAGAGGGAGGGAGGCTGGGGAAGAGACAGATTTGCCTCACTCCGCCAACAAACCCTTATAACTGAACTCGTGAATTTACTGAAATACCCTTATTTCTTATATTACGTCATTAAGAGCACTATTATCGGTAACTCTTAAGAAAGTCCTAATGGTTTATTTGGACAAAAATAAATGAATAAAATGCGATTAATTCAGAGTTATGCGAAGGACGTCCCAAGCTAAGATACATTTGACGACGTCCTTAGCTGCCAGGTGTCGTCTCCGTAGTGGTCGATGCTGTTTCGTGAGTGGAGTATCGAAAACGGATCGACATTTTCATCGCTTTCATTTCTTCGTCTGTTTCTTTCTCAAGGCGGCGATTGAAAAGGCGATATCGGGTGAACGGCTCATCTCTTCTCTGACGTTTCTCCTGTCGACGGATCTCCTCCGGAGGCATCTCCTCTCGACTATGGATCTCTTGGTGGTTCTCTCGACGGTTCTCTCGACGGATCTCTCGATGGTTCTCTCGACGGTCACTCGACGGTTAAATCGACGGTTCACTCGGCGGTTCTCCTCTCTCTTCTCTGCGATTCGAAGGTTAAAAGGTAGGTGTTCCTCATCCGTATCTGATTCAATCGATTTGCATGTATTTGGTTATTGTTTTCGATTTGCATCTCTCGGTGGGAATTGCATGTATTATTTGTATCTGGTTCAATCGATTTGCATCTCTCGTTTGTATTATTGTTATCTGGTTCAATCGATTTGCATCTCTCGTTTGTATTATTTGTATCTGGTTCAATCGATTTGCATCTCTCGTTTGTATTATTGTTATCTGGTTCAATCGATTTGATAGCTTCTTTTACTCGAATCTGATAGCATTTTGTAGTCATGTTCATGTTCTGTTTTTTAGTTTTTAATCTGATACCAATATGAATGGAGACGATCCTCCTTATTTTTTACTAGTTCGTGTTTTGTTTTTATAAACTGAAATGTGTTTCTTTTGATTCTGAGGTTATTAGGTAAGGTGAGGCGAGGATTATCTAGAACCCGGTTTCAAAGCTGGTGAGGGGAGGATCATCTACAATAAGACATACAACCATTTCGTTCAGAGCTCCAGGTAATAAACTTTACATTCAGCTCCCAAGTAATGTAGTTGGTATATAAGTCGTGTAGGTATGTAGTTATGTAGTTAATCTCTAGTTTGATTGCAACGAAAGCGTGTGGAGTTGAACTCTTTAACTTGAAATTTGTCTCTAGTTTGATTGGAACAAAATCGTTTAGACTTGAAGTGTTGTTGTTGCAGAGTTAATGAACTTTGTAGGTATATGTCATGTTATGGTTGTGTAATGTGTATTAACTGAGTTGTACTTTTGTAGTTAGGTAATTATGATTGTCTTAATTTTATTTTTCTTTCTCTCTTCTCTGCTTTAACTCACTCTTCTCCCTTATTAGTCCTATTTAACCCTCCTGCCTAAACGATTTTATCACCATCATCTTCTTTCTCTTCTCTGCTTTCACTTAGTCACCTCTTTTCTTAATTCTGTTTTCACATCTCTCTGCTATGGATCCAAGGACACCGTATAGCCAGTCTTCTGGTTATATGGGCCTTCTTCAAAGTCAAGAAGGAAGTTTTCTTCATGACAACTCTCCTTATGAGAGTTATCATTCTGGATCTTCGCAGATCCCTCTGTTCAGTTCACAACAAAGCGACGCTCCAATTCCACCTACAGAGAGTCCCGTGGAGCGTGGAAAGAGACATAAATGGACCCCAGTGGAGGACGAGATGCTGATCAGTGCCTGGTTAAACACTTCAAAAAACGCTATTACCAGCAATTACCAAAAGTCGGGAACATTCTGGAAACGAGTAGGGGATAGTTTCTTCGAGGCTCTGAATGGTGGACCTGGTGGTGACACTTCCGCGCATCGGAATTACAAGCAGAGGTGGCACAAAATAAATGATCAAACCAACAAGTTTTGTGGTGCTTATGCGGCTGCGGAGCGAAGAATGACTAGTGGTCAGCATGAGAATGATGTTCTGAAGGTGGCCCACAACATATACTTCGCTGATCAGGACTGTAAATTCACACTTGAACATGCGTGGTGCGTGTTGAGGTATGAGCAGAAATGGTGCAACCTCAACCCCACTAAAGATTCTGGAAGTTCAAAGTGGAAGGCATATTCAGAAGCTTCAACCACAAGTGAACGTGTAAAGGCTGTTGAGGAAGCAGAGAGAAGACCTGAAGGTGTGAAGGCTGCAAAAGCAAGACGTAGTGCAATTGGTAAGGGGAAGTCTGTTGCTGACTATACTGCGGTTTGGGAAATGAGGAAGGAAGATTTGGAGAAGAAAGAAAAACTGTCAAAGTTTGCCATCTTAGATAGTCTGATAGCGAAATCCAAAACCACCACACTCACTGAGGCTGAAGAAGTTGCCAAAGAGAAGCTCCTCGCGGAGTATTTTTAGATATTAAGTTGTTTGGTTTGTATGCTTTTTATGAGATCGGTGTCTATGTTTTTAATGTACTTCCTGGTTGTTTTTAATTAATCATAAGTTTGTATGTTTTTAATTAATCATAAGTTTGCTTGCTCGTTTAACTTGGTCGTTTTAAAAGCTTGCTTGGCCGTTTTTAATGTTAACTTACTTCTTTTGTTGCAAGTTTAACTTGCTTCCTCGTTTAACTTACTTCTTTTGTTGCTCGTTTTAACTTGCTCAGGTTACACTCTACACATGGGGCGTTACAGCTACAGCCAACCTTTCCAGTCTGCTACATTTGGTGGGGATGGCTCCGACAGTGACGACAATGAAATAGAAGCTCTGATTCAGCAAGACCAAGCCCAGTTAGAGTACGAGAACCGTCAGTTTGTGTACCCTCCGCAGCCTGAAGTAGAATTCGGTTTTTCGCAGACTTGCTATTGTGGGAGTCAACCTCAGATAGCTACGTCTTACAGTAGAACCGATCCTGGACGCAGATACTACACATGCGACAATGTTGATGATGGCGAGTGTCACGTTTGGAAGTGGTGGGACGACGCTGTAATGGAAGAGATGAGAGCCAGGGACAGACACACACTGCAGTTAGCCGAGAAGGTTGATTCTCTCACCTTGTTGCCTGACTTTGAGAATGATCAGAAGCTTCTTAGACTAGAGAACATGGTGTGTGAGTTGGCTAAGAAATCAAACTCTAGCTTTCCTTACTTTGTTGCTGTTATGGTAATGGTGTTGATTTTCATAGGTCTCGTCCTCATCTTTATCTAATGTATTATGTAATGACTAATGAGCAACTGAAACTCTATGTATTATGTATTATCTTGCTATTGGAACTCTTGTAATGACTAATGAGTCTCGTGACTCAAATCTAATGTATTATGTAATGACTAATGAGTCTCGTGACATTGGGACATCTTTATCTAATGTATTTTTAAAACTCTTGTATCTTTTTATGTTGCAATGTGTCTCGTGACTCAAGTGTAAGGTCACAAGTGAGCTAGAGTTTGTATCCCAATGTGTCTCGTGACTTTTTATGTCCCAATGTGTCTCGTGACTCAAGTGTAAAATCACAAGATGTAAGGAAAAGGGTTACAAGATGTAAGGAAAAGAAAATACAATCACAAGATGTAAGGAAAAGGGTCACAATACAAACAATATACAACTCCTTCACCCTATAAATATGAGAAACATATGCTCGTAAAATGCACAACTTCTCTACTTCTCATATTAAAAACAAATTCTCTATTCTAAGAATTTAAAACATTTTTTTTTCATTCATGGCATCTTCTTCCAATTATCATTATCACCCCAAAGATGATGAATCGATTTTTGATTCTATGTTTGAAGATTGCTTAGAACTTCCAGATATCATTCCAGAACCGAAAGAGCGAAAAAACGTATATTTATTGAGAGAAATCGAGAAGAAGGTCACAATAATTTTTGGAATGATTATTTTAGCGAGACTCCCACTTACCCGCACAACATATTCCGGAGACGGTTTCGAATGAACAAGAGATTGTTCTTGCGAATTGTTCAGAGTCTCTCCCAAGAATTTGAGTACTTTCAACAAACACAAGATGCTGCCGGACGGTCTAGCCTATCTCCCCTTCAAAAATGTACCGCAGCTATTCGTCAAATGGCGTATGGTGTTGGGGCTGACATTGTTGACGAATATGTCAGGCTAGCTGAAACAACTGCAAGAAATTGTTTGTTCCAATTTACCGCCGGAATTATCCACTTGTTTGGCAATCAATACCTAAGACATCCAACGCCCGAGGATCTGGAAAAATTACTATATGTTGGAGAACAACGTGGTTTTCCATGTATGATTGGAAGCATC
Organism: Raphanus sativus; assembly: GCF_000801105.2. Classification (NCBI taxonomy): domain Eukaryota; kingdom Viridiplantae; phylum Streptophyta; class Magnoliopsida; order Brassicales; family Brassicaceae; genus Raphanus; species Raphanus sativus. The sequence goes on along the minus strand of NC_079513.1, from coordinate 17,792,465 downwards.
GACTGTATGCATTGGGAGTTGAAGAATTGTCCGGCCGCTTGGAAAGGAATGTATTCACGAGGACACAGTAAACCAACAATTGTGCTGGAGGCGGTGGCTTCTCAAGATCTCTGGATATGGCACGCGTTTTTTGGAGCTCCAGGTACTTTGAACGATCTTAATATTCTTGATCGATCACCTGTTTTTGATGAAATAATTAACGGAAACGCTCCAGAAGTCAATTTCCATGTCAACGGAAGGGAATACGGTTTGGCTTACTTTCTTGCCGATGGTATTTATCCGAAATGGGCTTCTTTTATTCAATCTATCCGACTCCCACAAGGTCAAAAACAATCTTTATTTGCTACCAAGTAAGAATCCGTGCGAAAGGATGTTGAGCGTGCCTTCGGAGTCCTCCAATCTAGATTTGCGATTGTTAGAAATCCATCTAAATTATGGGATAAACACAAAATAGGAAATATTATGAAAGCATATATTATACTTCATAATATGATTGTCGAAGATGAACGAGGTTCCTACCTTCACGCTTTAGAATTTCAACAACCAGAAGATGTGGATCCCACTTTTGTAGTCAAATGGACTACAAACCTCCGTACTACACTGGGTCGTCGAGCAGAAGTTCGAGATACTCAAGGCCATTATCAATTAAAAGAAGATTTGGTTAAACATATATGGACTAATTTTGGACATCTACCGAGTCACAACAATGTTTAAGTTTATTTGAATTCAATAAAATGTTTCTTTGCTTTTTTATTTTTTTGTAATTTTTTTTTCTTAATTTTCAACTTTGTAATCTCTCATGTTTTTCTCTTTATTATCTATTTCTTTTTAATTAAAAAATTTTTTAATTTTCCTAAGGACTTTATAAAGTCCTACCAATAATCAAATATTATGAGATTGTCCTTAGTTTTTGTCCCTCACCAAAAATAACATTAAAGTACTCTAAGGACAAAACTAAGAACCAAACCGTTAATGTTGCTCTAAGTCCTTGTATTTTTAAGCCTTTGCACATTTTGGAATTGACTTTAATAAAAGTTCAGAGAAGACCCCTTTTTTTTGTCTTTTGGCTTCCTGATTAAAATCGTTCAAACTTAGCTTATTGGATTATTGATACCACAGCTTACTGTTTTCATATCCACACATCACACATGACTCTTTCTTTAAGAAGCCATCAAGTCTGAGAAGATAATATGTAATGTAACGAAGAACTAAAGAAGATTTTGGAAATCCATATACCAGAGAGTAATGGACTGCTTATCAGATGTACTAAAGTACTGCTAGTAGTTGAGACTACCAATAAATACAAACAAGGAACAGTTCTCTCGTTAAGATTGGAATACGGCAAACTATAAACCCTTCATTCGTTGTACCATCCTGGTAACTCTGATCCTCGACCACAAAAATCGTTCATGTTGCTCTCTGCTTCAATAAACTCCATCTCATACCATTCCTTCTCATGTGTACCATTAATACAAGAAAGCTTTTCTCCTGAACTGCTGCTCTCTCACCCGACTAAACATCTCTTCCAGTCGAGTTACCAACAGAAATGGATGCCACTGAGAGACCCTTAAGAGGAATGTCTCTAGACTTGACATTGTACGGGATCCATTCGACAAAGTATAACTGAGTTTTTTGTTCTAGACATTGATCATCTGTTGTGTCCACTTCTTTAGTGCTCCTTTTGCCACGGGAAATTGCTGATGCGGTTTAGGTAACGTTAACCACATTAATCAAATTACTGTATCCACACATGCATTCAACAGCATAACAAACGACTCAACTTACAACAGGGAAATACTTTCTTTCTTTTTCCCATTATTATATAACATACGGCTCGATCGAATCACTCAATTTTTTGGCTAACTTGTACGTAGAGATGTGTGTACACAAGACATGTTGCCGATAGGAGTATTAACTTTAGAGGATAACGCATCATCTATGATGACCAATGATTCTAGTATTTAAATGTCAATATATATGACGAAGATATGCATCTTTTCTAAAAAGCTCACCTATGAATACTATTCAGTCTAGTCTGCCGGCTAAACATATCCTCACAAAAGGAGTTTGAATTAAGTTAGGCTCAACAACATTACTTGAGTCTAGTATGTCCAAATATTCTCATAATAGTAGTCTTTTGGTGGATCCACCCAAAAAAAGATGGTTGACTATTACTAGTTTTCTTATTAGCTAAGTTCTTATACAGTAAATGATTTGAATTTCGGAAAGAAAAATCAAAACCAGTATTGTTTCTTTTCCAACGTACAATTTTTGGAATCATCATTATAAGTGTGGAAAACAGACAGCTAATCTTTCTAAGCATCCTGGCACAACCGTTGGTTTTAATATTTTGAAAATTCAACGAATCGTTGGCCTTTTTAAAGTCTTCCCCGAGATCCAAGGCCTTTCTCAAAAACCAACGGTCCAGATTCGATATAGCCCCCCCCTCTAGAAGATTTATTACCGACCTTGTCTTTATCATAAACTATTCAAACCCCAACAACAAACACAAAGAAAGAGGGAGGCGTATAAATTCTCCAGCGGTTCTCGACGGCTGTCGTTTTTCCTCAAAGAGTCGTTGAGATCCGGCATTGATTGAATAGGTTTGTTTCTTCTCTTCGTTAGTCACCTTCCTGTTTTGTTTCATCCTCGATTCATATATTTTTCAGATTTCCATGGAATCTTGAATAGTTAGGCCCGTTGATTTTGATTCGGTGTTTTAAGTGTTTAGATCGGAATTTTTTTTTTGCTTCATCATTCTGACAAGATACATCGTAAGTGTCTGTCTTTTAACTTGATTATATGCATTTGTTTTGGACATTGGTTTGTTAGAAAGAAGATGTGTCGGGATGTGGTTATTGTATGATTCTTGCCAAGGCTAAAAAAGAGTTGTTTCCTTGATAAACAATCATTAAGTCATGTTTTGGAATCTGGAAGCTAGTGAGCTGTGTGTTTTTGTTATCTTGATGTGTTCATCTGTGTGACTTGATTTGATACTTGCTTATGTATTTTTGGTGGTGGTGGGGTCACCATTGGAGTGATTAGTATATAATTATATATATAACTTGTATCGTTTTTTTTTTCTGGAACACAACTTGTATCGTTTTTATTTAAATGATTAATTGCTTTTGTATTTCAACTAACACTTGCTTTTGTGCTATGCTTTTTTCATATTCTTTTGGTTGTTGTGGGGCCAGTTATCTCAGTTGTATAATTGTATACGTAATTTTGATATCATATTCAGGAACAGTAAAGTTTCAATTATCTCATTAAACAATAGAAGTGATGCATAATATTCAGGACTAGTGAAGAGAGTTTTTGTACATTTGATATATTTGGCCTGTTGAAGAAGCTGACATCATTTGTTTCATTGCTCATGTTTGTCTTTTTCTTGATAGTCTTTTAAAAATATATCTTTTTTTGTTTTCATGTCAGTAAAAGGTTTGCAAAATGGTTGCTCAAGGGTTCACTGTGGACCTTAATAAGCCTCTTGTATTTCAGGTAAATATATACTCTTTTTCGAAGCATTTAAATGGTTCCTCTCTAATCATCCTTGCTAACTAATCCCTCTTGCCATTGCTGTGGATGTTAACAGGTTGGTCATCTTGGTGAAGCTTACGAGGAATGGGTTCACCAACCCATCGTGACAAAGGAAGGCCCTCGTTTTTTCCAGAGTAACTTTTGGGAGGTATTTAAGTCTCTTTTATACGTACACATTCTTTCAAAAATTGGCGATGTCAAAACAAAGCCTCTGATCTCAACATATTTGAAATGGAAAACAGTTCTTGACCCTTACAAGATGGTGGGTGGTTCCTGTTATTTGGTTTCCAGTTGCGGTCTGGTGCATCTCCATGTCCGTAACCATGGGCCTTTCACTTCCAGAAATCGTCCCGTTGATAGCCTTGGGTATATTTATCTGGACGTTTATAGAATACACTCTTCACCGCTTCCTTTTCCACATCAAGACCAAGAGTTACTGGTTCGTCTCACACACACACTCTTTTTATTCACCTTTCATATACATTAGTAGTCAACTATAAATCATCTTAATGTTATTGTGGAACCATTTCAGGGGAAACACAGCGCACTATCTTCTTCACGGATGCCATCACAAGCACCCAATGGACCACCTTCGACTCGTCTTTCCTCCTGCTGCAACAGCGGTTTTATGCTTTCCCGTAAGCATCTTTTTGAACATCATCATCATCTACACTGTCCCCACCTCAAAATACAAGCCTTAGCTATAAATCGTCTTTTTATCTTGTGTCCTCCTAGTTCTGGAACCTTGTGAAGCTTTTTGCAACGCCTTCAACCACACCTGCCTTGTTTGGAGGCGGCATGCTTGGGTACGTGATGTACGATATTACTCACTACTACCTTCACCATGCACAACCAACAAGAACGGTGACCAAGAATCTCAAGGTAAAATCAAGGCCAAATCTTTCTTTTCTTTTGTATCCAGACCTTACTGAGAGTTTATGTTTTTTTCTTTTGTAATGATGTTTGCAGAAATACCATTTGAACCATCACTTCAGGATTCAAGATAAGGGATTTGGTATAACATCGTCGCTATGGGACATAGTGTTTGGGACACTACCCACCACAAAAGCCCCTAAAAGAGAGCAGTAGTGTACTAAAGATGCAAAACTAAAAGGATATCTGCCCTACAGTTAAATTATTGATCATCCCTCATGAGTTTTGAGATGTTTGTCTGAGGTTCATTTGGATCACTGTCTTTGTAAATCAATGTTACACGTCCTACTTAATAGTTTTTGGTGTGTGTTTATAGTGAAAGCAGTCGGAAATATTTACCAACGTGAAAGGCAAATATCTACCTAACTCAAATTTCAACTGTATCTAAAACTAATTAATTTTTTATTAATTTTAAAATGGTATGCATCTGATTAAGGTCTTACTAAACTTATTAAATTTGTAACTAAATCATCAATTTATTAAATACTCCTTCCGTTCCTAAATGTAGGATGTTTTAAAGAATTTTGGTATTCCAATATATAAGATATTTTCACTTTTCTAGGTAATTTTTACTTTATTAAAAACTGTGTGACTAATCATATTTAACAATCTATTTTATAATTGGTTGAATACCATTAATTTGGAGTTTAACTCTGTTTTCTAGACAAAAAATGATTTTGTCTTAATATGTGTGTTTTTACCTAAACATCTTATATTTAGGAACATAGGAGTATAATAATGTTATTATCTATTTTTTTGTAAAAAAAGAAATATCTTCTATTGTTTCCGGTTTACCTATAAAGTTGATTTTACAACCAAAACACTCAGAAACTTAAAAAGAAAAAAAAACTTCTCTCTCATTTTTATCACCAAGTAAACAATTTTTGATAATCGACTGCTTTGAAACACTTAATCTTTAGAATTAATATTGGAGTGTTAAAATGAATATGCACTCTGTCATTGGCCATCTATTGACAATAATTTGGAGCTGAGAATCTTGTGATGAGTTGGTTATTGTGACTGACTCAAAGCCTTCGTCTTTCACCTCATGTGATCTAACAATCAACTCTAGATGATTGTCTTTGAGAAAATTTACTAGTTACTTGGCCGCCAAATGTATGCCACATCATTTCTTATTTGGGTCTCGTCCATGATGGGTATAGAGATCTGACCAAAATACTATTGAGTAATAAATATGATAAACTTATTTTATTTCTCTATGTACCATTCATCTTTCATATTTTTTTTCTTATATTTAACAAACCTAAAAAAATAACTTTATAACGCAAATTTGAAATAAACTAAGAGCAGATATTTCACTCTAAATTTAGTTACAGTTTGAGTTTGATGTACTTAATTTAACTCAAATCAACCAAAATCCATTTGGTTTTGGGTTGGTTTGGATTAATCTATTTTGATTTGTGTTTGGTTCAATTTTAGTTCAAATTGGTTTGTATTTTTTCATGTCCATCAGTTTACATTTTAGTTTCTCTAGTTCAGTTAAAAAAATATAATTTATAAAAGTTCAAACAAATCATCACTTGACATAGATTATCGATTTCTTATTTAAACATAAATCAAATGTAAATACAAATATCTAATAATTTCAGATTATTATTTTTAAATTATTAAATATATAGGTAAATAAATTTTCAGTTTTCTATTTCCTTTATTTTATTGTTAATTGTGTTCTTTTATTAAATAAAATATATAAGATTATAATTAGTTATTTTGCTTAGATAATTGGCTATCTTAAATTTAATATTACTAATATATTTAGTCAATCTAATTAATTATATATATATATATATTTGTTTGGTTTGTTTGTTTTAAAATCAAACTAAAACAAACTAAACCAAATCAATTTAAACTGAATAGTTAGAATATATATGTTGATTTAATTTGGATTGTTTTGGATTTGGTCTGTTTGGTTTGGATTGAGGTCTTTCACTTCTAGAAAAATTTTAAAATAACAGAAATTTATTGAAAGGGACCTGGTTAAGATATAAAACCTACATGTAGTTCGAATTGTTTTGAGTTTTGTTTGGTTTATTCTCTCACCAGTCACCACCCTGTAAGAAATTAGATAAATAAGTTTAATGGAATTTATTGAATTAAAGATTCGAGAGAATTCAAAATTTGATTAAATCCAAAAATGAGATTTGAGTAAGTTATAAAGATTTTATTTATAGTTTGATATTTTTCTTGTTTTATATAATATAAAATATATAAAATTTTCAAAAATCAATTTTTCAAATAGGTTTTTTTTATTTTTCCCATCAGTTTTATTTTATTTTAAAAAATGTGAAGTAATTTTTTAATTTTTAAAAAGTTCTAAAATACCATCATATGAGGTATTATTTTTCAAATCATTTTTCTTTCACTCTAATATCATCCCAACCCCATAAAATCATATTTGATAGATGTTATTTGATAAAATCCAATTTTTTTTTAATAAACTAGAATTTAAGAAAGTTTATACAAATGACTAATCCATAATTTTGGATTTCTTATAAAATTCAGTAAGAGAGAATCTGAAGAAAATGAAAACCATCTCAGATCTTAAATCCAAAGACTGGATGGGCCTAGCAAAGATATAAAACCAACAGTGACCCGGCCCGAGATCCAAGTGTTGACGCTCTGGTGTCTCATCAATTTCTAGTCTCTACCTTATTCTACAAACGCTACAGTCTTTCTTCTCTCACTCAAATTAGGTTTCAATTACATTCTCTTAGAATGATGAATCTCCCACTTATTTGAAGAGTTCGTTCAAGAATCGGCAGCTGTTCCCTCTCTCCCACCCACTACAATGGTTGCTAATGCTCCACCACCTGAGTTGTTGCCTTCAGGGAACTCTTGCTGCCTCGCGGTACATTTCTTCACTCAAATAGTAGATTCTCTTTTGGAAAATATGTTTTTTTTTCTTTTTCTAAACCCACTTGGAGTGTGTTATAGTGGCAAGAGAAGTACCTAGGCATGAAGAAGAGGCGTGATGCTTGTAAAGAAGCGATCCAGATTCTCCAGAAGGCCATGGGAGCTGCTAATGATGAGACATCCATTCTCCAGAATAGTAAGTTGTTACTGTTCTCAACGGCACTTTAGATGAAAGTGGCAGAGGTTAGCTTGATGCTGCTGATTAGTTTTGTTGTGGTACATGAGTGCCACGTGTCTCTGATTCGGAGTAGTATTAGTTCCTTCCCAAATGATGATCCTTTGGCGATTATAACTGAGTTATCTAACTTGCAGCTACTAGTGTTATGTTCTCTATATGGTTTAGAGCTTTTGTTTGTGTTTTGTGTGTTTTAATTGTTGACTGCTTATTAGCTAATCTGATTCTTACAGAACTTACGGAGATGGCGGATAAAAGGCAAGCTAAGGAAAATGATTCAGTGGCAAAAGCATCTTTGGAGAAAGAAATATTTGAGTTGAAGTCTGAGATTTTTTCTTTGCAACAGAGATTGGAGCGGACCTTCAAGAAAAAAAGTGATCAAGTACAATTTATTCAGTCTTCTAGTGTGGAGAAGGAGATCAGTGAACTGAAGAACCTGCTTAAGAAAGAAACATTAAGGGCTGATAATTCCGAGGAGAGAGGGAACAGATTTGTAAAGAATTGAACAAGACAAAGGCTCTGCTGGCGAAATATGAGGATATCAAGCCACACGTTCCTGAGGTGGAAAAGGAAATTAGTCTGGTTAAAAATCTTCTTGCAAGCGAGAGGCATAAGACAGAGTCAGAGCGGAAGAAAGCAGAATCGGAGAATAAGAAAGCTGATCAGTATCTTTCTGAGTTGGTGGTTTTAAGAAGTACAGCTAAGAAGACTAGTTCGGATTTACTTGCTTTAACCTCCAGTATTGAGACCGTGAAAAAGCAGCTCGAGTCTGAAAGACAAAAGACACTGAAAGAGAGAAAACGGGCAGATATGGAGAGTGCAAAAGCTAAGGAACAGATGAAGCTGGCAGAAGATTTTGTCTAAGAAGTTTGAGACTATTAGAGCTAGAAATGAAGAGCTCAAGAAAGAAGCAGAACTACAGAGCGCTAGTAGCAAAGTAAAGTTTGCTGAAAACTCGGCAAAACTGGAAGAGAAGGTAAGGCTTCTTGAGATGAGTAAGAAAGAAGCCATTTTCTGGAAATCTCGTGCTGATGATCTGACTCAGCAGTTACAAGAATTACAATTAGTGACTGGGGGTTTGAAAAAACAGGTGCATCAGCTTTCTCTCTCTCAAAATCCTCTGAGACTTGCTCCGTTTCTCCTCATAAAGTCAGAGACCTGGAAAAGGCCAAAATGAGGCTTTTGAAAAAAGAGGTGAAGTTCAGAGGAAATGTGCAAAACACTCCAAGGAGGTGGCTGAGTTTGAAAGGTTCCGAAGAGAATATCAGGCCAAAGAGATAGGTCGGTTAATACTTGAGTTCGGTAGTATTACAAATCACATGAATTTGCTGGATAGACTTTCAAGAGGCGTTGGAGGTACATCTGGTCGTCCAAAGGTTTGTTTATGCCATAAATTTCTTACTCTACACTTTCTTCTCATCATAATTTTTAAAATTTGCCTGAACCTGAAGACCATGTATATGTTTTGACATTGGATACTTTCTTTGTTTCCGGATTTCAGACATTAGTTACACGATGGATGGTTTGTGATTGACATGGTAAATAAAAATGAATCAAATTGTCTGTTTACATCTTCTGTCTTCCTAAGAGAATATCGCTAGGTTTATGCATGTAGCTCAAACATTCTCACTTAGCTGAAACAGTCAATTGGTTGAAGTTATCTGAGTACGAGCACTTAGGCAATAGTCTATTGAAGTTGTTAGCTACATAGAATGTGACTGTAGAAGGTGAGAATATTTAATCTGTTTTAGACTTTAAACAGTGGCGTCTATCGTAACATGGATCTGTCACAACATAATATTGCTTTTTTACTTATCTGTTTAGATCATTTTAATTCTGTACTAATCTTTTATGCTTCATTATATTGCTTTGCAGGCGGAGAAACGCATGAAACGGCAGATGCTACAGTCCCAGAAAAACCTTAAAGGTGAAAAGCATTCTGACGCAAGGTGCCAGTTGGTAGCAAGCTCTGGTTCTCAGGAGCAGGCTCGCAAGCTCTCTACTCAGTTAATTGCTAAATCCAGACAAGGCGTGCATGAGTCTGTCTCAGGTACTATTTCTCAATTGGAGTCTCCTACTGGAGGCTCTAGAGAATCGCAGACTTCTGGAGAAATTTCCAGCGCAACATCTTGTTCTGATGGGCAGTTACTGACCTCACAGGGAGCACAACATTTCTCTGATACCACTTCAGCAGAAACATCAAGAGATGAAGCGCATATCCAACCTACAAAAATCAATATGTTCCAGAAAATCGATACCAGGAAAAATGGAAATCTCTGTTTGGTGGCTGAAAACTGTCTCCAAGGATCTCAGAAAGATAATCATGAGGTGGTTAATGAGCACTCTCGAAAAAGAAAAGGAATGCCAGAGGTAGTTGAGTCCCGTAAGCATCGGTCATCTGATTATACAAAGACAAATGTACAGAGAGAGAAGCTGGGCAAATTGCAGCCTTTAGAAGAGAAAGAATCCTTGGTCCTTGATATTCAAGGTGTCTCCTCTGCAAATTGCACTAGAATTTCCAAGAAAAGAGGGTTTCTTGTGAGAAAAAGACAGTTATACGGAGCACTCTTCAGCTTAATTGCCCAGCCAAGACTCAAGGCAATAAAGCTGGAAGTACACAGGTCGCTTGGAATACTACGTGCCTCTCTACTGCTAAAGAACATGCTGCAGCAGCACTATTTCTGGACGACATTGCTGCTACAGATGTTATGAAGTTGTTGGAGTTGGAGAAACCAAGAAGATGAAAGTCATTACAAGATGGCAAGAGAATCATTTATATCCCCGGATCTTCCTCAGGTAGATTTTTTGGATGGTCCGATCGTGAATGAAGACAAGAGTCCTGCTCCGGCTCTTGACTTGGTTGATAGAAATAGCGTGGATTTACGTGATTCCATAAATTCTAGTGAAGCTTCTAATTTCGACACTCAGAATGCTTCGGTGACAGAAAAATGTCACCCATGTCAACAACGGTGCATGATGATACTCTCAAACACTTTGTTGTGTTTTCAAAATATTGAAGACCAGAACAGTATCATCAAAATTTTACATGCTGCAAACAGTTGTGTTCAGCGATGCCCATCAGTTAATAAAACAGAATGGGCAGTGCCAGCAATTCTGTTCTCTTTGAAAAGGGAAGAAAATCTTTTGGCCCGGTTAGTTATTCTACTCTCTGATACTTTTTCTATGCATAACGTTAATATATATAACATTTCTAACGCCATCTGTAACTAGTTGTCTAGGTGCTAATATATGCCTTGTTTTTTTTTCAGGGACAGGGTATGTGTGTTCCTCTCCTTGATGCTGCACAACTTCTCTGTGGTTTCCTCAATGAATATTGGGAACATTCTGGATGATAATTCTTCCTCCTGCTTGGATTCTTTTTCGAAGCATATCTCTAGTGGTATGCCCATTCTGTTTATTAACTGATAATTCCTTTCCTTTTCTTTTTTTTTTTCTTTTTCTTCTCAAAACCGAATAATTTGAATATGCTATTGATTTGATGTTTAAATTAATTGAACTTGGAATTTATTGTGCAGTTATGGCTGATACTGAAGCTGGGGTAATTCTTTCTGAATTTTTGGAAGAACTCCTTAGTCTTCTTCAGGACCTCCTTTCCGAGCAGAGGGTTTTATTTTG
>NC_079513.1:17765535-17781147 GCF_000801105.2 Raphanus sativus | reverse complement strand
AATCTAATTAAATATATATATATATATATATTTGTTTGGTTTGTTTGTTTTAAAATCAAACTAAAACAAACTAAACCAAATCAATTTAAACTGAATAGTTAGAATATATATGTTGATTTAATTTGGATTGTTTTGGATTTGGTTATGTTTGGTTTGGATTGAGGTCTTTCACTTCTAGAAAAATTTAAAATAACAGAAATTTATTGAAATGGACCTGGTTAAGATATAAAACCTACATGTAGTTCGAATTGTTTTTGAGTTTTGTTTGGTTTTTCTCTCACCAGTCACCACCCTTGTAAGAAACCAAATAAATAAGTTTAATGGAATTTATTGAATTACGGATTCGAGAGAATTCAAAATTTGATTAAATCCAAAAAATGAGATTTGAGTAAGTTTTATAAAGATTTATTATTATAGTTTGATATTTTTATTGTTTTATAATAATATAAAATATATAAAAGTTTTCAAAAATCAATTTTCAAATAGGTTTTTTTATTTTTCCCATCAGTATTATTTTATTTTAAAAATGTGAAGTAATATTTTTTATTTTTAAAAAGTTCTAAATACCATCATATGAGGTATTATTTCAATCATTTTTCTTTTCACTCTAAAATATCATCCCAACCCCATAAAATCATATTTGATAGATGTTATTGATAAAATCCAATTTTTTTAATAAACTAGAATTTAAGAAAGTTTATACAAATGACTAATCCAATAATTTTGGATTTCTTATAAAATTCAGTAAGAGAGAATCTGAAGAAAATGAAACCATCTCAGATCTTAAATCCAAAGACCTGGATGGGCCTAGCAAAGATATAAAACCAACAGTGACCCGGCCCGAGATCCAAGTGTTGACGCTCTGGTGTCTCATCAATTTCTAGTCTCTACCTTATTCTACAAACGCTACAGTCTTTCTTCTCTCACTCAAATTAGGGTTTCAATTACATTCTCTTAGAATGATGAATCTCCCACTTATTTGAAGAGTTCGTTCAAGAATCGGAGCTGTTCCCTCTCTCCCACCCACTACAATGGTTGCTAATGCTCCACCACCTGAGTTGTTGCCTTCAGGGAACTCTTGCTGCCTCGCGGTACATTTCTTCACTCAAATAGTAGATTCTCTTTTGGAAAATATGTTTTTTTTTCTTTTTCTAAACCCACTTGGAGTGTGTTATAGTGGCAAGAGAAGTACCTAGGCATGAAGAAGAGGCGTGATGCTTGTAAAGAAGCGATCCAGATTCTCCAGAAGGCCATGGGAGCTGCTAATGATGAGACATCCATTCTCCAGAATAGTAAGTTGTTACTGTTCTCAACGGCACTTTAGATGAAAGTGGCAGAGGTTAGCTTGATGCTGCTGATTAGTTTTTGTTGTGGTACATGAGTGCCACGTGTCTCTGATTCGGAGTAGTATTAGTTCCTTCCCAAATGATGATCCTTTGGCGATTATAACTGAGTTATCTAACTTGCAGCTACTAGTGTTATGTTCTCTATATGGTTTAGAGCTTTTGTTTGTGTTTTGTGTGTTTTAATTGTTGACTGCTTATTAGCTAATCTGATTCTTACAGAACTTACGGAGATGGCGGATAAAAGGCAAGCTAAGGAAAATGATTCAGTGGCAAAAGCATCTTTGGAGAAAGAAATATTTGAGTTGAAGTCTGAGATTTTTTCTTTGCAACAGAGATTGGAGCGGAACCTTCAAGAAAAAAGTGATCAAGTACAATTTATTCAGTCTTCTAGTGTGGAGAAGGAGATCAGTGAACTGAAGAACCTGCTTAAGAAAGAAACATTAAGGGCTGATAATTCCGAGGAAGAGAGGGAACAGATTTGTAAAGAATTGAACAAGACAAAGGCTCTGCTGGCGAAATATGAGGATATCAAGCCACACGTTCCTGAGGTGGAAAAGGAAATTAGTCTGGTTAAAAATCTTCTTGCAAGCGAGAGGCATAAGACAGAGTCAGAGCGGAAGAAAGCAGAATCGGAGAATAAGAAAGCTGATCAGTATCTTTCTGAGTTGGTGGTTTTAAGAAGTACAGCTAAGAAGACTAGTTCGGATTTACTTGCTTTAACCTCCAGTATTGAGACCGTGAAAAAGCAGCTCGAGTCTGAAAGACAAAAGACACTGAAAGAGAGAAAACGGGCAGATATGGAGAGTGCAAAAGCTAAGGAACAGATGAAGCTGGCAGAAGATTTGTCTAAGAAGTTTGAGACTATTAGAGCTAGAAATGAAGAGCTCAAGAAAGAAGCAGAACTACAGAGCGCTAGTAGCAAAGTAAAGTTTGCTGAAAACTCGGCAAAACTGGAAGAGAAGGTAAGGCTTCTTGAGATGAGTAAGAAAGAAGCCATTTTCTGGAAATCTCGTGCTGATGATCTGACTCAGCAGTTACAAGAATTACAATTAGTGACTGGGGGTTTGAAAAAACAGGTGCATCAGCTTTCTCTCTCTCAAAAATCCTCTGAGACTTGCTCCGTTTCTCCTCATAAAGTCAGAGACCTGGAAAAGGCCAAAATGAGGCTTTTGAAAAAAGAGGTGAAGTTCAGGAGGAAATGTGCAAAACACTCCAAGGAGGTGGCTGAGTTTGAAAGGTTCCGAAGAGAATATCAGGCCAAAGAGATAGGTCGGTTAATACTTGAGTTCGGTAGTATTACAAATCACATGAATTTGCTGGATAGACTTTCAAGAGGCGTTGGAGGTACATCTGGTCGTCCAAAGGTTTGTTTATGCCATAAATTTCTTACTCTACACTTTCTTCTCATCATAATTTTAAAATTTGCCTGAACCTGAAGACCATGTATATGTTTTGACATTGGATACTTTCTTTGTTTCCGGATTTCAGACATTAGGTTACACGATGGATGGTTTGTGATTGACATGGTAAATAAAAATGAATCAAATTGTCTGTTTACATCTTCTGTCTTCCTAAGAGAATATCGCTAGGTTTATGCATGTAGCTCAAACATTCTCAACTTAGCTGAAACAGTCAATTGGTTGAAGTTATCTGAGTACGAGCACTTAGGCAATAGTCTATTGAAGTTGTTAGCTACATAGAATGTGACTGTAGAAGGTGAGAATATTTAATCTGTTTTAGACTTTAAACAGTGGCGTCTATCGTAACATGGATCTGTCACAACATAATATTGCTTTTTTACTTATCTGTTTAGATCATTTTAATTCTGTACTAATCTTTTATGCTTCATTATATTGCTTTGCAGGCGGAGAAACGCATGAAACGGCAGATGCTACAGTCCCAGAAAAACCTTAAAGGTGAAAAGCATTCTGACGCAAGGTGCCAGTTGGTAGCAAGCTCTGGTTCTCAGGAGCAGGCTCGCAAGCTCTCTACTCAGTTAATTGCTAAATCCAGACAAGGCGTGCATGAGTCTGTCTCAGGTACTATTTCTCAATTGGAGTCTCCTACTGGAGGCTCTAGAGAATCGCAGACTTCTGGAGAAATTTCCAGCGCAACATCTTGTTCTGATGGGCAGTTACTGACCTCACAGGGAGCACAACATTTCTCTGATACCACTTCAGCAGAAACATCAAGAGATGAAGCGCATATCCAACCTACAAAAATCAATATGTTCCAGAAAATCGATACCAGGAAAAATGGAAATCTCTGTTTGGTGGCTGAAAACTGTCTCCAAGGATCTCAGAAAGATAATCATGAGGTGGTTAATGAGCACTCTCGAAAAAGAAAAGGAATGCCAGAGGTAGTTGAGTCCCGTAAGCATCGGTCATCTGATTATACAAAGACAAATGTACAGAGAGAGAAGCTGGGCAAATTGCAGCCTTTAGAAGAGAAAGAATCCTTGGTCCTTGATATTCAAGGTGTCTCCTCTGCAAATTGCACTAGAATTTCCAAGAAAAGAAGGGTTTCTTGTGAGAAAAAGACAGTTATACGGAGCACTCTTCAGCTTAATTGCCCAGCCAAGACTCAAGGCAATAAAGCTGGAAGTACACAGGTCGCTTGGAATACTACGTGCCTCTCTACTGCTAAAGAACATGCTGCAGCAGCACTATTTCTGGACGACATTGCTGCTACAGATGTTATGAAGTTGTTGGAGTTGGAGAAACCAGAAGATGAAAGTCATTACAAGATGGCAAGAGAATCATTTATATCCCCGGATCTTCCTCAGGTAGATTTTTTGGATGGTCCGATCGTGAATGAAGACAAGAGTCCTGCTCCGGCTCTTGACTTGGTTGATAGAAATAGCGTGGATTTACGTGATTCCATAAATTCTAGTGAAGCTTCTAATTTCGACACTCAGAATGCTTCGGTGACAGACAAAATGTCACCCATGTCAACAACGGTGCATGATGATACTCTCAAACACTTTGTTGTGTTTTCAAATATTGAAGACCAGAACAGTATCATCAAAATTTTACATGCTGCAAACAGTTGTGTTCAGCGATGCCCATCAGTTAATAAAACAGAATGGGCAGTGCCAGCAATTCTGTTCTCTTTGAAAAGGGAAGAAAATCTTTTGGCCCGGTTAGTTATTCTACTCTCTGATACTTTTTCTATGCATAACGTTAATATATATAACATTTCTAACGCCATCTGTAACTAGTTGTCTAGGTGCTAATATATGCCTTGTTTTTTTTTCAGGGACAGGGTATGTGTGTTCCTCTCCTTGATGCTGCACAACTTCTCTGTGGTTTCCTCAATGAATATTGGGAACATTCTGGATGATAATTCTTCCTCCTGCTTGGATTCTTTTTCGAAGCATATATCTAGTGGTATGCCCATTCTGTTTTATTAACTGATAATTCCTTTCCTTTTCTTTTTTTTTTCTTTTTCTTCTCAAAACCGAATAATTTGAATATGCTATTGATTTGATGTTTAAATTAATTGAACTTGGAATTTTATTGTGCAGTTATGGCTGATACTGAAGCTGGGGTAATTCTTTCTGAATTTTTGGAAGAACTCCTTAGTCTTCTTCAGGACCTCCTTTCCGAGCAGAGGGTTTTATTTTGTGTTAAATCCTCAAAAACGTCTGAATCTGATTCAAGCATATCTGTCACCCTGAATGGAGAAAATGTAGCTCTCTTCAGCAGAATGGCTCCAACTGATCATTTGGTGGCTGGAAGTGCTATGTTGGCGGCGATATGTACTGCTGTGGACCGTGTTGGATTTATCCGTGAAGCTTGCTTTGAAATCCTGCGCAAGCATAGACATGAAAAGACCGCAATGCCACTGACCATTCTTCACGTTTTTGCTCACATTGCTGGAGAGAAAATGATGCCTTCCAGTGATCATGACCTATCAATTGCAGTGTTGAAATCCATTGTGATGTTTCTAGAGCAGAGACATTTTGGTACTGTGGAGGGAAATACTTATTTGCACTCATGCAAGAACAAGTGTATATTCTCAGACAGGTCTTCCTCGCTGGCGGCTATGGCATCAATGCTCATGGAAATCATTCAAGAGTTTACTCAGTCGAATACTTTGCATAAGAGCTTGACCGAGAAGGCAGAGTTTAGACTGGCACACAAGGATTTCCATTGCGTATTGGCCAGGGATCAAAGTGTTACTTTATGTGACATTCTGTCACTGGTGGAGCTTATCGCTTGTTACACGGTATGTAGTTTCTCAAGGGCATTTTTCATTTTCCAACCTTCACGCAGTGTTTTGTTAATTTCAGTTGTCTTTGGAACCAATTTTATCTCATGTATAAAAATGTAGGAATGGGATTGGACTAGTGAGAACATTGTTGCTCCACTGCTTAAGATGCTGGGAAGGCCATTGTCAACGAACCTTTCGGTTGCAATCGTCTCTCTTCTTGGGCAACTTAGCAGGTAACATCTTATCAGCTTGTCTATTTTATACAGAAGTCCAACTCTCTTTTTTAATTTCCATTGGGTATTGCAGTATTGGAGTGGATGCTGGTGGCTATGAAAACGAAGGAATCTCAAACTTGAGAGAGAAACTGTCAGCATTTCTGCAGAGCGAGACGACACTAAAAGCTGGCTTTGCAGTCCAGATAGCAACTGTGAGCTCCCTCCTGAATACAATTCAGCTGGATTTCCCGATAGTCTTTCAAGGCAAAACCACCACGCTTCCTGGTTGTGGTGACGAGACCTCATCTGCTTCAGCCAATCTGGTCGCCAAGTGGTTCTTTTTGTTGAGCGACGATCAGCGAGTTTTCACAAACAAGTTCTTACAAACCTCTTGTGTTAGATGATTCCTTAGTTCCAAGAGTCAATCAAAAGCACTAAAGTTTTGGGTATCTCTCTCACTGTTTGATTCCCCTTCACTGAGTGATGGTTTTCTGGTTCTAGGACGCAGATATTAATGAAAATTTCTTAATTTTAACATAATAGTATAATAGTATAGAAAATAAAATAAAACTAGATTTTGACCCGCCTTTCAAAAAGGCGGGTATATTTTTTGTTAGAAAATTATTTTACGTAATAAAATTTATGATTTTTGATAAATTATATATTTTAACTTTTTATGAAATTTATCTTAAATTTCCTTATATGACTTATTTTGTTATTTTAAATATGACTAATTTTTTAACACTCTAAATAATTCTAACATGTAATATGATTTTATTTATTTAACCCGACGTTAAACTTATTTTACACTGATTTTCTTTTTAATTTAAATAAAATATTTTACATCTTCAACATTTTGTATTGAAAAATTCATCTGTGCATTTCAAAACAATTTCTATAATTTTATTAAATTTAGTTTATGTGATTTAGTTTTTATTTTAAACGAAACTATTTTTAAAGAGTTGAGATAATTCAGACCCGTATTATGTTTTTGTTGATTTAATCATTTGTTATTTTAACTTGATTTTATTTTGATGTTTCATTTAATAAATGTTTTCAAATAATTAATAACATGAAAGTATTTTGGAAAGATACGGTGCAAACATTTAAAAGACAAAATTTTCAAAAAAAAAGTTAAGAACTGAATTATATTTAATGGTGCGCATTTATTTTTAATTAAAAGAATATAATATCAATTATTATGCTATCTATGTTTCCAATCAAAAATTTATTTTTTATTTCTATCTTTGTTTCCAAACAAAAGCTTAAAGTACTTCTACTTTAATAAGATAGATAAAATAATTGGGGTTTTACTATTATATTCAGGTTTTTAGTGAAATATCATCGACAAAAAAAGATGGTTCTGATAAAATCCTTTAGTTAGAAATCTAACATAAACTTATTTAACTAATAGTCTATTAATATTTTTTATATCATCTGTCTACAATATTGCTAAATAAAATTACACATCTATTTTGTTAAAACATAAATATTGGGTTGGATGTAACCTTTAATCATGGGTTATATTACATTAAATGTTATTAGTGATAACATTAAAATTACATTATAGTAATTATGGAAACAACATTATACCATAATCACAATATAATAATTAATCTTTTGTCCAAACAATAAGCATTATATCTCACCTTTTTAAATATAATTTAAATAATCAACTAAAATACTTAAATAATTTATGATAAAACGAGAATAAATATAAGTATTTTCAGATTTAGATACTATAATTTTTTAATATAAAATCAATAAATTATTTTACTTATATTTTCATAAATAGGAAAATTACATTCATTTACACTTAAATAATCTCAATCAAATAAAATATTACATGTAAATAAAACGTTGGACTCAATAATTTGACATCAAATAAGCTTTATAATTAAAAAATTATCAAAATATATCACATAGTTAATCAAATAAATTGCAGAGATTTTATTTAAAATTCATAACGAAAGATAATTGATAAATAAATTAAGTTATATCTTATATAAGTCCATACAAATACAATTAAATATATATATATATTTTCATATGTACTAATATTAAAATATTTTGATATTGTGAATTATATTTTGTGTAAAATATTTACGTGTTTTAAAGCGCGGATGATAATTTATTATAATTTTAAGTATTCAAAAATGATAGGACAAGAGCGAGAAATACTACCCTCACTAGATGATAATCTGCGTTTTGTACGTGGTATTTTTTTTGAAAATATGTTGTATTTATATTTTGTTATCAATAAAATTTTTTTACATTTGATCGGGATTGCATTTGGGTACCATTTGATTTGGTTAGGTTATTTCGGTTCGGATCTTTACAGGGTTGGTTCGAATCTTTGCATGTTCAATTTGGATTTAGGTTCGGATAACCCATTTAATTATTTAAAATAAATAAATTTCATATATACTATAAATTTCTCAAAATCTTAAAAGAAAATAATATATAATATATACATTTGAATATTGTACGCCAAAATACTTAAACTTAACATAAAAATTGGTTTAGCTTAAATATTTAGATAAAAAATCAATAGATATTTTTCAGGATATTTGGTATTTTCAGTAATATTTAGCTTTTTTCAGCAATGTTTAGCCATTTTAAACATATACTTTTAACTATTTTTATATATATCTAAGTATTATGGACAATTTAAAAACATCTTATGTATTATGTATGTTATTTTGGATATTAAATTAAAAATAATTAATATATTTAAGAATATAAATCTGGTTCATATATATTCGGATACCCGAAATATTTCAGTTCGGATCTGGTTTAGATTTTTAGATACCAAAATTTTGAACATGTTTGGATATCTAACCAATTTGGTTGAATTTCTTCACTTTGGATTTGATTCGGTTATTTGGATTCAGATTTTTATCCAATCCTATATTTTTTATTGTAAAAAAATTTGAAACGAAAATGATGATGGTTCATATTAATTTTGGATATGAACCAATTTTTAAACCAAAAAACTTTCTACTATGTACATGACCTATTTAGTTAATCTTTAAAAGTTGTGCAAGTCTCATTAAAGAAAAACGATGGGCTGAACTAAAAGAAACATTATCATTGATCACAAAATTTTCAATGTGAAATTTTTTATCATTTTTTAGTAATTTATAACCATTTTAAAAAAATTGAAAATATAATATATAAGAATAACTATAATTGTTTTTTATTATATGTTTAATGTGATTGTTTAACTCTTTTTAATAGTATAAAATTAAACAAAAACTATGGAGGATAAAAAATTGTTATCAAATCTTTATTATTCATAATAATTAATTGCAAAATATATATTAATCATATTTGGTAATTTCGTAGCTTTTATATTTGATAGTTAGTTTAATAAAAAACTATAATATATGCGTAGACGTATCAACTTATTTCTCTACCAATTCTGAGAATAATTTTCATGATGATAAGTGGTTACAAAAAAAAGTTTGCAATGCACCATGATTAATATATAGGGGATGAGACAGCATTCGAAGCCTACATGCTGGTTTGCTGAAGCTGTAAATTAATTTAGTTTCATGTATTTAGATCTGCTGCAGTACAAATCATAGAGAACGTACTAGCGTACTACGAATGCTTGCTTTCATCGAATCATCATAGAAATCTAATTCCTTAAAAAGGGCCAATCATGCATCAGTAGGGAGAAGCAGAATAAAGGTGCATTGTGGGGTTGAGCACAAACTTTATTAAATCGTGGACTTTTAACGTATGTATTAGTGACCTTACGAATTTCTTGCTGTTCAATATGTTCC
The DNA here is from genome assembly GCF_000801105.2 of Raphanus sativus. Lineage (NCBI taxonomy): Eukaryota > Viridiplantae > Streptophyta > Magnoliopsida > Brassicales > Brassicaceae > Raphanus > Raphanus sativus. Next base: position 17,771,580 of record NC_079513.1, on the reverse strand, counting down.
ACGACTAATATGAATTCAGTATGCGAAACTTAGATTAGTGAGAAACTTGGTTCTTATTAATAAAAATGTACTTTCTATTTATTCAAATAGAATTTAGATTGGAGAGAAATCAAACCTAACTATACTAGGCTTATCTTAAAGTCAAAGTAGTGCGGATCGTCACCAATATAAGCAACAAATATATTATCACAAAGTTATTGTAACAAAGGTAAATGTAGAAATCACAATAGCCTCTCATATTATTTCATTAAACAAAAGCTAAGCTAATTATTTAAACACCATAAAAACTGAACTTGAATCACACTCCAGGAGCACAACATTCTACCAAGCATCATCATAAATAATCATAGTAATTATCATAAAAATCAACTCCGTTGGAGCCTTTTATAGTTCGTTCTAGATAGTCCAGCTTAGATTCGTCTGGAAGGGCATAGAATATGCCTCGTGAAACATCGTCTTTTGCAAGGAATTCTATAGAATTCCAGTAAAGGGGGCTCTTATTAACCAACCCCTTCACCTCCCCGACTCGTTTAACCAAAATGGCCATCCGATCTTCAGTTGATTGTTGGAATCTTTGATCGCTTGTACGAGGCACTGAGCTAGAGTTAGAAGCCATGTTTGATACAAATCTGTAGGTTTATCATATAAAGAAAGATAGTATAATCTACATCACGTAATTCTTCAACAGAATCCAGATAAATTAACAAAGATAACAAAACAACACTACTGAATCCAAAATCGAACTAAGGGATAGAACATAATCAAACCCGAACAAAGAAGAAACGAACTAAGGGATAGAACATAATCAAACCCGAACAAAGAAGAAGAAGAGAATAGCACAGTAAGAAGTCGATGATGATGGAGTGAAATCAAGAGCGAGATAACACTTATATGCTTTTCGAAAATGGATGATACGAAAAGGGTTCATGCATGCGTTCATCGGGAAGGGAATGCCGATTGTTTTGGCCAGTAAAAATCACTGTTATTATTTCTTTTAACTTTTTGGTCAAAACTTATTAATTCATTTGTTGGAAAGGTAAACCATACTTCGAGCAAGACTGCTTCGTAGGTTTAACATATGCTTTTTCTTTTTTGTGCAACTGGTTTCCGTCAACGAAGTTGCAACTAGTTGAACATGTGCTACATGCAGCAACATACTGTTGTAAATATATGATTTTTTTGTTGGTAAAATGTTAAATTCGTTGTAAATATATGATATTACCGATGAATATGACAAAGCTTCCTAACCAATATTCTCCTCCACAAAACTTCTCTGAGAACGCAGCGGGGGCGTTTTCTTCGCCTTCTGAAATTTGGGTAATCCACAATTTACTTTTGGTGAGTTAAGAAATTTTTTTTTTGTTAACAGGTTAAACCGGTAGATGCAAGGGGTATTACAATATTAATATGTATATATAACAGTGTGTATATATTTGGTAAGAAAAATGACTAGTTGGTGAATTCTGATTTTTTTCATGGTTATACTACCCAATTTCTCTTGAATTATTATTGTTACTCGTCAAAAAAATAATTATTTTTTTTTTGATAAAGAAAGTTTTTTTTTGATAAAGAAAGTTGAGGTTCAAATTAATATTAAAATGCATTAACAATTTAAAATTTAAACATTTAACACAGAAACAGATTCATATAAACTAGTACCATTGTTTTTTGAAAAGAGAAAATAACAATAATTAGAAAAAGTTAACCACTTATTGGTAAAGCAAGTAAAACGAGGAAACTCAAAAAGAAAATTTTGCTTTTGGTGAAAGTCATTGAAAAGTAGTTAAATCTTTTATATATTAATTGATAAGCATTATAGCCTTTGAGTACAGTCCCATATTATCAGAATGATTTTCAGATTCTGAACATTTATAAATTTATTAAAATTCTCACATTTAAATTTTGTTATCAATGATTTCTTAATTTTTTTATAAAAAGATACAAATGACTATAAACCGTGATTATGGAGTACCATTTAACAGATATTCATATTAAAATATATTATCTTTCATCTTAGTATCATTTAAATTTAATTATATATAAAATAGATAAATATGATTATTTAGATTTACTTACCATAAAATGATAGTAAATAAATAAGAGTGATTTCTCTGATTATGTGTTTGAACTAATTTAATTATATATTTAATAATTAATGTTTCTCAATTATTTAATATATTTTTACTACATAATGTAAAAAACATAAAATAAGTAATATTCACTTTGTTTCATTATAAATGTCCTTATAACATTTTTCCTTGTTATACAAAAGTGTAACTTTACAATTTTAATGCAAAATATATTTACTTTCAACAGAAAATTAATTGCAAACTACATTGATTTTATAAATAATTTTATTTATCTTAAATACTATTGGTCAGAGACGTGAAATTAACAACAACTTACGTATATTTCTGTCACTTTCTTAATCTGTGTAAAAAATTTCAAAGTGACACTTATTTAGAACAGAGAGAGTAATGTATAAAATAATTTGTATATACAACATTTATCATGCATTATACTCGATATATCAATTTATATATATATATATATATATATATATATATATATATATATATTATTAACTATTATTAAATAAAAATTGTATAGTAAAGTTTATAATTATCAATTATAATTATTTTTATAAATTCATCCTGCACATGGTAGGGTTATCACTTAGTTTAAAGTTTAAACTAAAGATCCACTGTTCAATTAATTATTCAATATGTGTATGAGTAAATCGCAAAATCTCATATATATATATATATATATGGTAGTTAGATTTTAACACGTTTTTTACATTATTGTTTTCGCATTTCGCATAACCAATTTCGCAGACCAAGTTATATGTAAATTATTTCATGCATGTCAGTAGACAAAAACATCATGTCAAGTTGTCAACGCATAGAACTGGAAGTGGACGAAGAAATAATCAACAACATAATGAATGGGAAAATGGCATAAAAATTCTTGAAAGTAGCATCATCGTACTTTAAACTTCGAAATTTTTTTACTAGCGCTTTAAACCATTAAAGTGACATTTTTATCAATTAAAACTTTTAATTTGACTTACTTTTTTTTCAAGTAAAAAAAATGACCTGTTAAACAGGTAAATGTGATGATGTTTAAATTTTTTTCGAAAATAAAATAATTATTAATTAATAAAAATCAATACAAAAATAAATTAAAACCAGATAATTAAATTAAAAAATCAGGTAACTAAATTAAAATTCAGAAAATTAAATAAAAATTCGAATATTTTTTAAAAATAAATTCAGAAAATCAAATAAAATTCAAAAAATTAAACAAAACTTCAAAAATAAGTAAGATTAAATTAATAATACAGAAAAATAAATAAAAACTCAGAAAATTAATTAAAATTAAAGAAAATCACAATAATTTTAAAAATGGAAAATTCATATTGAAATTACAAGATTATTTTTAAAAAGAAAATATATCATCTTTGACAGTAACAATTTCAAAAGTATCACTGATGACGATGGTGGTTTCTCACATAACCATTAACAGTGATGTTTTGACATATTTCTAAAGATAGTTTCCGATATCATCCTTAAAAATGATGGTGGATATGTCAATACTATGTTTTCAACAACCGTCATTTAAAACAGTAGATATGTCAAGGTTTTTCAAAAAATGGTAAATACTGTTTTTAAACGACGGTTATCAAAATTGTTATAGACATATCTACCGTCATTTTTAATGATGATATCAAAAACTATTGTTTGAGAGACGTCAAAAACGTCATTGTTAATAGTAATGAGAGAAACCACCGTCGTCACTAGTGATATGTTTGAAATTTTTATTGTCAAACATTATATGTTTGTTTTTAAATAACCTTGTAACTAAAAAAACTATATCAAATATTTTATATAATATAAATTATGTTAATAATAAAAAATAAAAATAAAATTGAGATTAAATATTTTAACATCTTAAAAGAACAATATTTCACATTTAAAATATAATATAATTTATATAATTACACATATTATTCATTATTTTAATAAATAACATAACATTATAAAATAAACATATATAGATTATTTAGAAATAAATAAATCATATTTCATATATTAATTTTATGATAAATATTATATATGAATAATTTACTTCTCTACCAATTAATAAATAATGATAATTTATATATAATTTATTTATTTTATTTAATAATATTAAAATTATTTAATATCAAAAAATAAATTTATATTTTAAATAAATTTTACCTTTATTTTTTAAATAATAGTATTCACATTTAAAATTTAATTTATATAATTAAATAAGATTTATTATTTTTAATAACAAATATATTATTAATATATATATAATTAATATAAATTATTTTAAAATAAATATATTATATACTAATTTTTATAAATATTTAAAATTGTATACTGCTACTACTGCTCTACCAATCATTTTATTAAAAACTTTAATTAAAGAATACAGTTTCTGCTTAGTACTGTTTCTACGACATACTGCTACAGCTTTTTTATTAGCCGTACCAATTGAAGCCGAAATGTGTGGTTGTTAGCAACGTTATTTTGCGTTTATAGTTTGGAAAAACATACGAAGTGATTTAAAAAAAAAAGAAGAAACATACGAAGTGTATGCATATATTATAATTAGGTGAGATACGGAAGAGAATGATTATGCTTGTTAGGAATGTTATTTAAAGAAATATCTATCTTATTAAAACAGGAACATTACAACTTCTTCTAGGTGGATTTTTAAAGGTGGACCTCATATATTTAAATTAAATGTGTCATTCTTTATATATAATACATACCATAGTCTAACTTTGCATTGATGTATTTCCTTAAAAACAGTTTTTCTTTTTTTCCATATTCCATATATGATTTTTACATTTATTACATATCGATTTAAATAAGATATATACTAAGAATACTAAAATATCAATCGTTCTATAATTACCCTATACAATTCATTTTAAATTGATCAGTATACTTTCATTGGCCATATTAATTTTATTAGTACGAATAACATTAGGTAGATAAGTCATAGACACATACATAAAGATATAACTATTCTTATAACTACGTTGAGCCTAATTTACTTTCTAAAACAAATAACACATAGCTTCATATATTGTATAGAATATAGTAATATTGTATAGTATTGTACTTATACAATAATACTAAAAACAAATCAAACTGAAATATAATATATATCAAAAATGCTTTGAACCATTACATACAAAATATATTAGACCGATAAAATTCACTTTGAAATTACGTAATAATTATTTTAAAAAATTAAATTTCGTAATGTACAAAAAAACATAAGTTTTATATAAAATTTTGTGTTACAATAAAAAGACACAACTCGCGCTTGCAAAATGTTATTTTTACATACGAAAGACAGTTTTAATATTTTTCTTTAAACACAAAATTGAATTATACAAACTCGATACTACATAAAATTAAACAATATATAATACATTTTAAAAATAAAACCCGTGCGGGTGTGCATATGTTTGTATAATATATAAATATATTATGTTACACATATTTTCATATAAATAATACCCCATATAAGTTTTGTATGATAAATGTTGAAAATACAAAATATATAGCACTATATATTTTAAATATATAGAAAAAATCTACTTTACGTTATCATAAAATTTAAAAATCAAATTTAATAATTAAACACATTGCTTATTTAAACACATTAGTACACATTGTTATCTATCAATTTTATATTAATACACATTGCAATCATGTATAACATTTAGTAAAACAAAGATAAAAAAAAATTGACTTCCGCTCGGTCGAGCGGGTCATGATCTAGTATTTTCTTAAATAGTTGGGTTAAGAAAGGCAAAATAATAGAAGATTCACACTTAGAAGAAGTTGTAATGTTTTTATTTTAATAAGATATATTAGATTTAGAAGAAGTTGTAATGTTTTTATTTTAATAAGATAAATTAGATTTTTGAGCCGCGCGTCCGTGCAAATGTATTTTCTAAAAATATTGCTATTTGTTTTTTTATTTCGGTATTAG
>NC_079513.1:17564548-17765435 GCF_000801105.2 Raphanus sativus | reverse complement strand
TTTTGTTAAAACATAAATATTGGGTTGGATGTAACCTTTAATCATGGGTTATATTACATTAAATGTTATTAGTGATAACATTAAAATTACATTATAGTAATTATGGAAACAACATTATACCATAATCACAATATAATAATTAATCTTTTGTCCAAACAATAAGCATTATATCTCACCTTTTTAAATATAATTTAAATAATCAACTAAAATACTTAAATAATTTATGATAAAACGAGAATAAATATAAGTATTTTCAGATTTAGATACTATAATTTTTTAATATAAAATCAATAAATATTTACTTATATTTTCATAAATAGGAAAATTACATTCATTTACACTTAAATAATCTCAATCAAATAAAATATTACATGTAAATAAAACGTTGGACTCAATAATTTCATCAAATAAGCTTTATAATTAAAAAATTATCAAAAATATATCACATAGTTAATCAAATAAATTGCAGAGATTTTATTTAAAATTCATAACGAAAGATAATTGATAAATAAATTAAGTTATATCTTATATAAGTCCATACAAATACAATTAAATATATATATATATTTTCATATGTACTAATATTAAAATATTTTGATATTGTGAATTATATTTGTGTAAAATATTTACGTGTTTTAAAGCGCGGATGATAATTTATTATAATTTTAAGTATTCAAAAATGATAGACAAGAGCGAGAAATACTACCCTCACTAGATGATAATCTGCGTTTTGTACGTGGTATTTTTTTTTGAAAATATGTTGTATTTATATTTTGTTATCAATAAAATTTTTTACATTTGATCGGGATTGCATTTGGGTACCATTTGATTTGGTTAGGTTATTTCGGTTCGGATCTTTACAGGGTTGGTTCGAATCTTTGCATGTTCAATTTGGATTTAGGTTCGGATAACCCATTTAATTATTTAAAATAAATAAATTTCATATATACTATAAATTTCTCAAAATCTTAAAAGAAAATAATATATAATATATACATTTGAATATTGTACGCCAAAATACTTAAACTTAACATAAAAAATTGGTTTAGCTTAAATATTTAGATAAAAAATCAATAGATATTTTTCAGGATATTTGGTATTTTCAGTAATATTTAGCTTTTTTCAGCAATGTTTAGCCATTTTAAACATATACTTTTAACTATTTTTATATATATCTAAGTATTATGGACAATTTAAAAACATCTTATGTATTATGTATGTTATTTTGGATATTAAATTAAAAATAATTAATATATTTAAGAATATAAATCTGGTTCATATATATTCGGATACCCGAAATATTTCAGTTCGGATCTGGTTTAGATTTTTAGATACCAAAATTTTGAACATGTTTGGATATCTAACCAATTTGGTTGAATTTCTTCACTTTGGATTTGATTCGGTTATTTGGATTCAGATTTTTATCCAATCCTATATTTTTTATTGTAAAAAAATTTGAAACGAAAATGATGATGGTTCATATTAATTTTGGATATGAACCAATTTTTAAACCAAAAAACTTTCTACTATGTACATGACCTATTTAGTTAATCTTTAAAAGTTGTGCAAGTCTCATTAAAAGAAAACGATGGGCTGAACTAAAAGAAACATTATCATTGATCACAAAATTTTCAATGTGAAATTTTTTTTATCATTTTTTAGTAATTTTATAACCATTTTAAAAAAATTGAAAATATAATATATAAGAATAACTATAATTGTTTTTTATTATATGTTTAATGTGATTGTTTAACTCTTTTTAATAGTATAAAATTAAACAAAAACTATGGAGGATAAAAATTGTTATCAAATCTTTATTATTCATAATAATTAATTGCAAAATATATATTAATCATATTGGTAATTTCGTAGCTTTTATATTTGATAGTTAGTTTAATAAAAAACTATAATATATGCGTAGACGTATCAACTTATTTCTCTACCAATTCTGAGAATAATTTTTCATGATGATAAGTGGTTACAAAAAAAAAGTTTGCAATGCACCATGATTAATATATAGGGGATGAGACAGCATTCGAAGCCTACATGCTGGTTTGCTGAAGCTGTAAATTAATTTAGTTTCATGTATTTAGATCTGCTGCAGTACAAATCATAGAGAACGTACTAGCGTACTACGAATGCTTGCTTTCATCGAATCATCATAGAAATCTAATTCCTTAAAAAGGGCCAATCATGCATCAGTAGGGAGAAGCAGAATAAAGGTGCATTGTGGGGTTGAGCACAAACTTTATTAAATCGTGGACTTTTAACGTATGTATTAGTGACCTTACGAATTTCTTGCTGTTCAATATGTTCCACGACTAATATGAATTCAGTATGCGAAACTTAGATTAGTGAGAAACTTGGTTCTTATTAATAAAAATGTACTTTCTATTTATTCAAATAGAATTTAGATTGGAGAGAAATCAAACCTAACTATACTAGGCTTATCTTAAAGTCAAAGTAGTGCGGATCGTCACCAATATAAGCAACAAATATATTATCACAAAGTTATTGTAACAAAGGTAAATGTAGAAATCACAATAGCCTCTCATATTATTTCATTAAACAAAAGCTAAGCTAATTATTTAAACACCATAAAAACTGAACTTGAATCACACTCCAGGAGCACAACATTCTACCAAGCATCATCATAAATAATCATAGTAATTATCATAAAAATCAACTCCGTTGGAGCCTTTTATAGTTCGTTCTAGATAGTCCAGCTTAGATTCGTCTGGAAGGGCATAGAATATGCCTCGTGAAACATCGTCTTTTGCAAGGAATTCTATAGAATTCCAGTAAAGGGGGCTCTTATTAACCAACCCCTTCACCTCCCCGACTCGTTTAACCAAAATGGCCATCCGATCTTCAGTTGATTGTTGGAATCTTTGATCGCTTGTACGAGGCACTGAGCTAGAGTTAGAAGCCATGTTTGATACAAATCTGTAGGTTTATCATATAAAGAAAGATAGTATAATCTACATCACGTAATTCTTCAACAGAATCCAGATAAATTAACAAAGATAACAAAAAACAACACTACTGAATCCAAAATCGAACTAAGGGATAGAACATAATCAAACCCGAACAAAGAAGAAACGAACTAAGGGATAGAACATAATCAAACCCGAACAAAGAAGAAGAAGAGAATAGCACAGTAAGAAGTCGATGATGATGGAGTGAAATCAAGAGCGAGATAACACTTATATGCTTTTCGAAAATGGATGATACGAAAAGGGTTCATGCATGCGTTCATCGGGAAGGGAATGCCGATTGTTTTGGCCAGTAAAAATCACTGTTATTATTTCTTTTAACTTTTTGGTCAAAACTTATTAATTCATTTGTTGGAAAGGTAAACCATACTTCGAGCAAGACTGCTTCGTAGGTTTAACATATGCTTTTTCTTTTTTGTGCAACTGGTTTCCGTCAACGAAGTTGCAACTAGTTGAACATGTGCTACATGCAGCAACATACTGTTGTAAATATATGATTTTTTTGTTGGTAAAATGTTAAATTCGTTGTAAATATATGATATTACCGATGAATATGACAAAGCTTCCTAACCAATATTCTCCTCCACAAAACTTCTCTGAGAACGCAGCGGGGGCGTTTTCTTCGCCTTCTGAAATTTGGGTAATCCACAATTTACTTTTGGTGAGTTAAGAAATTTTTTTTTTGTTAACAGGTTAAACCGGTAGATGCAAGGGGTATTACAATATTAATATGTATATATAACAGTGTATATATTTGGTAAGAAAAATGACTAGTTGGTGAATTCTGATTTTTTTCATGGTTATACTACCCAATTTCTCTTGAATTATTATTGTTACTCGTCAAAAAAAATAATTATTTTTTTTTTGATAAAGAATTTTTTTTTTGATAAAGAAAGTTGAGGTTCAAATTAATATTAAAATGCATTAACAATTTAAAATTTAAACATTTAACACAGAAACAGATTCATATAAACTAGTACCATTGTTTTTTGAAAAGAGAAAATAACAATAATTAGAAAAAGTTAACCACTTATTGGTAAAGCAAGTAAAACGAGGAAACTCAAAAAGAAAATTTTGCTTTTGGTGAAAGTCATTGAAAAGTAGTTAAATCTTTTATATATTAATTGATAAGCATTATAGCCTTTGAGTACAGTCCCATATTATCAGAATGATTTTCAGATTCTGAACATTTATAAATTTATTAAAATTCTCACATTTAAAATTTTGTTATCAATGATTTCTTAATTTTTTTATAAAAAGATACAAATGACTATAAACCGTGATTATGGAGTACCATTTAACAGATATTCATATTAAAATATATTATCTTTCATCTTAGTATCATTTAAATTTAATTATATATAAAATAGATAAATATGATTATTTAGATTTACTTACCATAAAATGATAGTAAATAAATAAGAGTGATTTCTCTGATTATGTGTTTGAACTAATTTAATTATATATTTAATAATTAATGTTTCTCAATTATTTAATATATTTTTACTACATAATGTAAAAAACATAAAATAAGTAATATTCACTTTGTTTCATTATAAATGTCCTTATAACATTTTTCCTTGTTATACAAAAGTGTAACTTTACAATTTTAATGCAAAATATATTTACTTTCAACAGAAAATTAATTGCAAACTACATTGATTTTATAAATAATTTTATTTATCTTAAATACTATTGGTCAGAGACGTGAAATTAACAACAACTTACGTATATTTCTGTCACTTTCTTAATCTGTGTAAAAAATTTCAAAGTGACACTTATTTAGAACAGAGAGAGTAATGTATAAAATAATTTGTATATACAACATTTATCATGCATTATACTCGATATATCAATTTATTTATATATATATATATATATATATATATATATATATATATTTATTAACTATTATTAAATAAAAAATTGTATAGTAAAGTTTATAATTATCAATTATAATTATTTTTATAAATTCATCCTGCACATGGTAGGGTTATCACTTAGTTTAAAGTTTAAACTAAAGATCCACTGTTTCAATTAATTATTCAATATGTGTATGAGTAAATCGCAAAATCTCATATATATATATATATATATGGTAGTTAGATTTTAACACGTTTTTTACATTATTGTTTTCGCATTTCGCATAACCAATTTCGCAGACCAAGTTATATGTAAATTATTTCATGCATGTCAGTAGACAAAAACATCATGTCAAGTTGTCAACGCATAGAACTGGAAGTGGACGAAGAAATAATCAACAACATAATGAATGGGAAAATGGCATAAAAATTCTTGAAAGTAGCATCATCGTACTTTAAACTTCGAAATTTTTTTACTAGCGCTTTAAAACCATTAAAGTGACATTTTTATCATTAAAACTTTTAATTTGACTTACTTTTTTTTCAAGTAAAAAAAATGACCTGTTAAACAGGTAAATGTGATGATGTTTAAATTTTTTTCGAAAATAAAATAATTATTAATTAATAAAAATCAATACAAAAATAAATTAAAAACCAGATAATTAAATTAAAAAATCAGGTAACTAAATTAAAATTCAGAAAAATTAAATAAAAATTCGAATATTTTTTAAAAATAAATTCAGAAAATCAAATAAAATTCAAAAATTAAACAAAACTTCAAAAAAAGTAAGATTAAATTAATAATACAGAAAAATAAATAAAAACTCAGAAAATTAATTAAAATTAAAGAAAATCACAATAATTTTAAAAATGGAAAATTCATATTGAAATTACAAGATTATTTTTTAAAAAGAAATATATCATCTTTGACAGTAACAATTTCAAAAGTATCACTGATGACGATGGTGGTTTCTCACATAACCATTAACAGTGATGTTTTGACATATTTCTAAAGATAGTTTCCGATATCATCCTTAAAAATGATGGTGGATATGTCAATACTATGTTTTCAACAACCGTCATTTAAAACAGTAGATATGTCAAGGTTTTTCAAAAATGGTAAATACTGTTTTTAAACGACGGTTATCAAAATTGTTATAGACATATCTACCGTCATTTTTAATGATGATATCAAAAACTATTGTTTGAGAGACGTCAAAAACGTCATTGTTAATAGTAATGAGAGAAACCACCGTCGTCACTAGTGATATGTTTGAAATTTTTTATTGTCAAACATTATATGTTTGTTTTTAAATAACCTTGTAACTAAAAAAACTATATCAAATATTTTATATAATATAAAATTATGTTAATAATAAAAAAATAAAATAAAATTGAGATTAAATATTTTAACATCTTAAAGAACAATATTTCACATTTAAAATATAATATAATTTATATAATTACACATATTATTCATTATTTTAATAAATAACATAACATTATAAAATAAACATATATAGATTATTTAGAAATAAATAAATCATATTTCATATATTAATTTTTATGATAATATTATATATGAATAATTTACTTCTCTACCAATTAATAAATAATGATAATTTATATATAATTTATTTATTTTATTTAATAATATTAAAATTATTTAATATCAAAAAATAAATTTATATTTTAAATAAATTTTACCTTTATTTTTTTAAATAATAGTATTCACATTTAAAATTTAATTTATATAATTAAATAAGATTTATTATTTTTAATAACAAATATATTATTAATATATATTATAATTAAATAAATTATTTTAAATAAATATATTATATACTAATTTTTATAAATATTTAAAATTGTATACTGCTACTGCTCTACCAATCATTTTATTAAAAACTTTAATTAAAGAATACAGTTTCTGCTTAGTACTGTTTCTACGACATACTGCTACAGCTTTTTTTATTAGCCGTACCAATTGAAGCCGAAATGTGTGGTTGTTAGCAACGTTATTTTGCGTTTATAGTTTGGAAAAACATACGAAGTGATTTAAAAAAAAAAGAAGAAACATACGAAGTGTATGCATATATTATAATTAGGTGAGATACGGAAGAGAATGATTATGCTTGTTAGGAATGTTATTTAAAGAAATATCTATCTTATTAAAACAGGAACATTACAACTTCTTCTAGGTGGATTTTTAAAGGTGGACCTCATATATTTAAATTAAATGTGTCATTCTTTATATATAATACATACCATAGTCTAACTTTGCATTGATGTATTTCCTTAAAAACAGTTTTTCTTTTTTCCATATTCCATATATGATTTTTACATTTATTACATATCGATTTAAATAAGATATATACTAAGAATACTAAAATATCAATCGTTCTATAATTACCCTATACAATTCATTTTAAATTGATCAGTATACTTTCATTGGCCATATTAATTTTATTAGTACGAATAACATTAGGTAGATAAGTCATAGACACATACATAAAGATATAACTATTCTTATAACTACGTTGAGCCTAATTTACTTTCTAAAACAAATAACACATAGCTTCATATATTGTATAGAATATAGTAATATTGTATAGTATTGTACTTATACAATAATACTAAAAACAAATCAAACTGAAATATAATATATATCAAAAATGCTTTGAACCATTACATACAAAATATATTAGACCGATAAAATTCACTTTGAAATTACGTAATAATTATTTTAAAAAATTAAATTTCGTAATGTACAAAAAAACATAAGTTTTATATAAAATTTTGTGTTACAATAAAAAGACACAACTCGCGCTTGCAAAATGTTATTTTTACATACGAAAGACAGTTTTAATATTTTTCTTTAAACACAAAATTGAATTATACAAACTCGATACTACATAAAATTAAACAATATATAATACATTTTAAAAATAAAACCCGTGCGGGTGTGCATATGTTTGTATAATATATAAATATATTATGTTACACATATTTTCATATAAATAATACCCCAATATAAGTTTTGTATGATAAATGTTGAAAATACAAAATATATAGCACTATATATTTAAATAATATAGAAAAAATCTACTTTACGTTATCATAAAATTTAAAAATCAAATTTAATAATTAAACACATTGCTTATTTAAACACATTAGTACACATTGTTATCTATCAAAATTTTATATTAATACACATTGCAATCATGTATAACATTTAGTAAAAACAAAGATAAAAAAAAATTGACTTCCGCTCGGTCGAGCGGGTCATGATCTAGTATTTTCTTAAATAGTTGGGTTAAGAAAGGCAAAATAATAGAAGATTCACACTTAGAAGAAGTTGTAATGTTTTTATTTTAATAAGATAAATTAGATTTAGAAGAAGTTGTAATGTTTTTATTTTAATAAGATAAATTAGATTTTGAGCCGCGCGTCCGTGCAAATGTATTTTCTAAAATATATTGCTATTTGTTTTTTATTTCGGTATTAGAGCTGGGCAAAAAACTCGTACTGAAATTGTTATATCCAAAATATTCAAAAATTTGGTATTTAGAGAACCGAAACCAAAACCGAATGTATCCGAAATAGATTTATATACTTCTATATATTAATTAATTTTAGATTTAATGTATATAAAAACATCCAAAATATATATGGTACTTTTAAGTTGGTTTAAATACTTGAAAATATATAAAAATAGTTAAAAGTAAATATTTAAAATAGTTAAAGTATACTCAAAACACCAAAAATACTTAAATAATTATTGATTCTCTATCCAAATATTTAGTTTCTCATAATATAATAGATTTCTATTTTTTTAATAACATAAGTCTATTATGTTTTATTCTTAATATACTGAAATTTATGTTTGCAAATAACATTATGTTTTTTTATATTGTTATTTATGTTCCCAAACAAATATTCATTTAAACTCCTATTCTTGTTTCCAAACAAACATCTTCTTTCTTTAAATTGCTATTCATTTTTTCAAACAAATTTTTTTTTAAAAAAACTGTTATTTATGCTTACAAACAAACATAATTTGTAAGTTAGTTTTAATAATATAGATGTTTCCTCTTGTTTTATATATCTTTTAACTAAAAGTTGGAGACTTATTTCTTCACAGATATCAATTTAAATGCTGTGATCTAGATCCGGTTTATGATATAAACCAGATTTTTTTGTGTGCAGTCTCTTTATCTAAACCAGTTTAAAGTAAACCTATACCAACATAATTAACCAGACTATATATAAACCCCACCCGTTAATAAATTTGTGTTAAAAAAGCTCATTTTCTATAATTCCCAAAAAATCATGAAAAATAAGAACCCTAAAAACAAAAACAAAAAAATTCCAACTTCAATTTTATACTTACAACCAACCAACCCCATAAAACACGTGTATTTCCACTTACGAAGAACTAGTTCTTCTGCGTGTGATCGCCATGCATGCAACAACTACTAAAGTGTCTCAAAAACGTAACTAATGTATTGTCTATAAATACACAACAAGGCTCTTTCATTCTTCACCAAACCAATCACAAGTAACAAAATGAAAATGAAGATCTTTTCACTACCAACGTTTCTTATCTCACTCCATCTACTGATCTTTCTCATCACATTCCCACGAGTCTACTCATCATCACGGACAATTTATGTGCCGGAGCTTTTCCTCCAATGTCTCGACACTCAGCCAGCCGACCCCGGCAGTCCTAACTCTAACGCCGCCGTGATTCCCACAGACTCATCTTTCTCAACAAACCTGATGAGCGCCGTGAGAAACCTCCGGTTCGCTTCTGCCTCCACAAGAAAACCGGAAGCCATCGTCGCCGCCGTTACCGAAACCCACATCAGAGCAACAATCTCTTGCTGCAAACTCCTGAACCTCGAGCTCAAAGTCCGCAGCGGCGGCCACGACTACGAGGGCTTCTCCTACACCTCTCCGGTGCCGTTCGTGATCCTAGACATGTACAACTTCCACAAAGTCGACATCAACCTCGAGGACGAGACCGTGTGGATCCAATCCGGAGCCTCCCTCGGCGAGCTTTACTACAACATTGCGAAAACAAGCAAAGTCCACGCTTTCCCCGCCGGAGTGTGTCCTAAAGTCGGCGCCGGAGGACATTTCAGCGGCGGAGGGTTCGGGAATCTGATGAGGAAGTACGGTTTATCCGTTGACAACATCATCGACGCGCAAATCATGGACGCCGACGGGAAAGTCTACCGGGACAGACGTTCTATGGGAGAAGACGTGTTTTGGGCGATTCGCGGCGGAGGTGGTGGGAGCTACGGGGTGATTCTTGCGTGGAAGCTTAAGCTCGTTAGGGTTCCGGAGAACGTCACCGTTTTTAAACTGGAGAGAACGGTGCAAGAAGGCGCCATTGACTTGGTCTACAAATGGCAGCACGTGGCTCCGGTTATCGACAAAGATTTGTTTATCCGGTTAGAGATTAAACCGGTTTACCGTAATACATCAGAATGCAAGACCAGGACGATTAACGTTTCCTTCATCGGAATGTTTCTCGGTGAACCCAAGAGACTTTTAAACATAATGAACCAAAGTTTCCCGGAGCTAGACTTGAAGGAACCGGATTGCATGGTGAAAAAATGGATCGATTCGGTGGTTTTCTGGGCGGAGTACCCAGAAAACCAACCGTTAGAGATTCTTCTCAAAAGAATATCAGTGAACGAATACTACTGGAAACGAACTTCGGACTTCGTTCAAACTCCTATCTCAAAACAAGGTATTGCCAGGATTTTCCAGACCATGATCTATCACTCGCCGCTTCCACGGCGAGTTTGGATGCAGTGGAACCCTTGGGGAGGCAGGATGGCTGAGATAGCATCTGATGAGACGCCGTTTGTGCATAGAGCTGGTAACGTTTTTATGATCGAGCATTTCATGAATTGGTATGCGCCTGGAGAGAAGCTAGAGGAGGAGTTCATGGCCATCTCAAGAAGCTTTAAAAAGGCGATGGCTCCGTTTGTTTCCAAGAATCCGAGGGAGGCTTTCTTGAACTACAGAGACGTCGATATCGGAATCACGACGCCGGGGTATAACGCAACGGTCGAAGGAGCTAAGGTTTATGGTGAGAAGTATTTTAAAGGGAATTACTTGAGATTGGTTCAAGTTAAAGCCGGGTTCGACCCGACTAATTTTTTCCGGTCTCAGCAGGGGATTCCGGTTCCTGCATAGTGTACTGTGGGGACTGAGTTTAGAGATTCATCGGATGTGTTCTTTTCTTGTTCTTCTTGTGGTTATTCCTCCAATCTCTAAGAGAAGTCATGATGTAATCTCAATCTATAATAAAATGGAATAAGTGGAATAATCTATGCGATGAGTTCAACGTTATAAACAAACTCTACAGCCAGTTAAACTAAAATTATGGTTATTCACGTTATATTTAGTTTTACAAATCGAAAATATAATGTATTGACATTTCGGGCAATCTATACTATTATTTGCGAAGTGATTTTTCGCAACAGAGGTCTAACGTTGAAAGTTGGAGTGGTTAATATCGATTGTACCCTTAATGAATAAAAAGTATATATATTAGCTAAAAATAAAAATGAATTTTAAATAACTTATTTTTTTATTTAACATCTATATTTTATGATTTTGGATAATTCTTACTATTATTAATTTTAAATTCGTTTTTATATATTGTGTTGTAATCCGAAAAAAAACTTTTGATAAAAATTTCAAAATTAAAAAAAGACACATATTTTTCAAGTAAAATTCTTAATTTATATAATCAAAATTAAAAGACACATATTATTCAAGTAAAATTCTTAATTTATATAATCAAAAAATATTAAGTGATTTTTAAGATTTATTTATTAATAATGAATATAATGAATGAAACAATTTTTAAAATTATAGTACGTAAGAATTTTCAAATGACAAAAAAATAAATTATGATTTATAACTATAATATTTTAATTAGTAATGCATATATTAATAAATAATTATAAAATGTTTTTGTCCCCATAGGCGGACGAAACACCTAGGAACCCGTTAGATAGAGCAATTAGGAGCTAACGTCATCAGATAATGGTTTAACTTCATTTATATGTTTGGTTTTATAAAAAGTTAATTTTAGTGACAAATGTATGTGTATTAATTAACATGAATAGAGATAATATGATCATGTATATAATAAATATTTATATATGATATGTACTATAATTAATTTTTTTTAATAATTTTATGTTTATCTATTAGATTAGATAATTGAACGTAAATTAATATAATATAACTTTTTGCCAAAAATAAATAAAACAATTCTGATATATATTATGTTGTTATCAGAAAATAATATTTTTAATCGTAAAGATTAAAAAATTAATTTCAACAATAGTCATATATATATATATATAAACTTACCATGATAATTATTGAAATAATAATATATGTATAAATAAATATTTATAAGATTATTAAGCCCGTATGAGCGGGCCAACCATCTAGTTTTTTTCTTTAAAAGCAAACGCATCCAATCTATAAGAGAGCCGTTGACTTTGATAGATAATAGAGAAATTAGGTTTCAGGTACCAAAAGTGATGAGACCCTAATTAGATAAATATACATTCACTATTTCTAACACATGACTTCTTACATCCGAGAGAGGTCTTCTTTAACTATAGAGACGTTGAAATAGGAATCACCACGCCTGGGTATAACGCGACACATGAAGAAGCTAAGGGTTCGGGCCGGGGAGACGTATTTTAATGGGAATTTCTTGAGTTTGGTTAGGTTAAAGACGGGTTCGAACTTCGAACATGAAAGCAAGGGATTCCGGTTCTTGCTTAGTTTGGTGATTAATGTATTGTCGGACCGGATACAGTTTTATCGGATGTGTGTTTTTCTTGTGTTAACTCTAAGTCACTGATGTGTAATTGCAATCTATAATGATAAATAGCGTCATTTCTTGTCTCAGTGTAAATCTCTGGTGATGAGTTCAACATTATGCACAAGGTTTAGACCCGACAACACGAACATTGTGTCTATCTAAATTATTTTTTAGTTTATATATTTAAAAATGAAGTATATTGACATTTGTGGCAAAATTTTCTTAGAAAGCTAAATGTCATAAGAAATAATTAATATGCAAGGTTTATACTTGCGTGTTATAATTGGTTATTCCAATAAGAACATCTCTAAAAGATACTATTTTGAAGTTTTGCAAACTTCACATTTGAAGTTGTTGTAATTCTCCGAAATTAAAATTTCAAATTTAAGTTCGAAATTATTTATATTTATGTTTTATATTTTCATAATTAATTTAATTCTATAAAAAAATATAAATAAAAACCAAATATAAAATATTAATTAATAGAATATTACACTAATATATAAAAATTTATATAGAAATGTGTAATTAAATAATAAATTACACTCAAAATATCACATTATTCCGTATAAATTGTTGTTGTCTAAATCTTGTTTTAAAATATTTAAATCTTAATTGAAAGTTTTTATTTATTTTTATGTATAAAATTTAAATTTATAAATTTTTGAAATATTGATAAGATATAAAATTTTAAAGATTAAAAAGATAAACAACAAAATATTTAAGAATCATAAATTTGATATGCAATTACTAAAGAAATTAAATACAAATAAAAATATGAAATTTCAAATTTAAAGTTTTGAAATTTTTTTCTGGAAATAAAAAATTTCATATTTAAATTATCGAGTGTCTTTTGGAAATTTTCTAAAACAAGGTTACTGATAATATTTAAATAAATATTATAACAAATAGTATGATAAAAATAGTTTTAAATGAAGTGAATATCTCAAATATGAAAACATTAGCTAAATATATAGTTTCCATAAGTCACTGAACTTTTATCTATTATATATGATTTTAATATATAATAAATATTTTTCAAGGAGTTAAACTACAGATTGGGTTTATCAATAGTAAGTCGTTTGGGAAAAAGTGACTTTAAGACTTGTGATATGGTTTGTTATAAATAGTAGTCTAATATTTTACATGTGGAAATTTTTTGAAGACTTCCTGCCATATTCTGGAGATACAGTAGCTTTATTCGTCTGAAGTTATTGAAATCGAACCATGATTTAAATTTGAGCTGTTTAATTTCAAAAAAAACAAACATAACTGAAATAGAGGCGAGTTCGACATTGTGCACAAACTGTAGAATCAACTAAAGTAAAATTGTACGTTACAATAAAAAAACTAAAGTAAAATTGTGGTTATTCACGTATTTTAGTTTATATATTGAAAAAGTTCATTGGCATTTTGGGAATTTTTTATTCTGTCATTAGAACTAAATAATAGGCAAGATTTACATTTTGTGTGTTATAAATGGTTGTTCCAATCTCTAAGAGCATGGCTATCAGTAATTTTTAAGTGAATATCTCAATGAACGACATAATAAAAATAACTCGAAAATAAAATCTTTATCTTAAATTTGAAAACTTTAGCTAAATTGTTTTTCATAAATCATTGAACTTTCATCTATTTGAAATTTATTAATATCTGATAAGTAAGTTTTCCATGAATTAACATTAATATTTTTGCCTAAATTAAACTTAATATTTGGCCTTATGAATAAGAAGTCCATTGCAAAAAGTGACTTTAAGACTTGTGATATCGTTTGTTACAATTCATAGTCTAATACTTTAAACGTGGGAAGTTTTTTGAGACATGCTGACAATATTTTGGAGATACAGTACTTTAATCACATGAAATTATTCAAATCAACAGTAATTTGAATTTGAGGTATTTAACTTGTTAAACCAAACATAATGCACAAAGTTTAGAACAATTTTGGAAAATGAAAATGTATCAAAATTTTGGTAATGTCGTTAGAATAATCAATTGGCAAAGCTTTATATTTTGTGTGTTATAAATGGTTGTTTCAATAGAACTTGGATATTGATAATATTTAATTAAATCTCTCAACAAACAATATAATACAAATAATATATTTTAAGTGAAGATATCAAATTCTAAATGTTTAGCTTATTAATTTTTCATAAATAATTAAATTTTTTGTCAATGATATATAGTTTTGTGATATCTGAAAATCTTTTTTTCAAGGAGTTAAACTTAATATTTTGCTTTATCAATATGTAGTAAAAAGGGGCTATATATAAGACTAAAGCACAACTATAGTAAACACTGAACATGAAATATATTCCACAACATAAAGTCGTCACAACAAAATAATCCATTAACGTAACAAAAAAACATAATTATATAATTTATATTAGCCATCAAAAGTGTTCAAACTTTCAAACTCTGGGACAATGGAAGCTTTTGTTTTGCGTTTTAAGTAATGCAGCTTAGACTCATCGGGAAGTGCATAGAATATGCCTCGTGAAACCTCGTCTCTTGCAAGCATTTCTATAGACTCCCAATAGAGGGGGCTCCAAAAAAGCATCCCATTGACCTTGTCTACTTCCTTAACGACGGTGGCTATTTCCTCAGCCAATGAGTTACGTTTAGATCTCAAGTTGTGATACAAAATCTGCAGGTTTTTATCAGAAAGCAAAAGATATTAGCTTGACCATATAATCTGGCACGAAATCAGAGAACATCTGATTTCCAAAACAAACGATAATGTAAGCGAGTTGATTATGTGTGGAACATTGAGACGGATAGATCTACAAACAGTACCAGAAACAATAACTTGAATCTCAGAGAAAAAGAAAGAATAATCTCAGATAAAGTACTCATATCAGGTTCAACCACAGTACACAAAGTCAAAACACAGAGCAGCCTGTTGACTTATAAGTCAAAAATGCGAGGCAAGTGCCTATTACCATCGAAACTAAAGACAGAAGAGGAACCCCGAGTAGTAAAGTAGGAGACAGAAAAAGCTCCATTGCATCAAAAATTCGAACTACTGGAGAGAGCAAAAGCAAACCCGAACAAACTAGATCTCACCAAAAGAAAAAGAAAAGGTACTTCTTACTTCTGATCCGATATGTGTAGTCAAACATTTTTTTTTTTTATGTCATCTGTGTAGTCAAACATTATTTATGTTAATTGAGCCCAAAATTGAATTTACATCGGCCCGTTATAAGAGGATTTATGAAGTGACTAGTGCCGCAAATATTTTAATAATTGCTGTTACGATTCTAGGATTGCAGAGACAAAAGCCCTCACTAGTCACTACGAAAATATATGTGTAGTAAATGAAGGGCAATGTTTGAGAGGTAACCCTACTTCGAGCAAGACTGCTTCGTAGGTTTTACCCAGTGTTTTGAAAACCGGATCGGACCGGCCGGTCGAACTGGTCCGACCGTGACTCGCTGAAGAAGCCGAGTCCGGTTCGGTTTAAAACCCGAATTTAATAAAAACCAGTAAAACCGGCTGAAACCCGGTAAAACCGGTGATCCGGTTTAATTTTAAAACCCGGTTCTTAAAAATTAACATATAATTAAGTGTTTTTAATTATTACTAGCTAAAATTTAATATTTTATAATTAGTGCTCAACTATCACTATTTAATTGATTTTTTATTTTTTTAAGAAAAATATGAAAAATATATTTTTGACTCTCATATACTATTTTTATTTTACCATATTCTTAAAATTTGAAATATTAGTTGTAAAAATAAATAAATATGATTGTTTTAGATGTAAATCATTTGTTTTTTTTTAATTTTTAGTTTACATAGTAATAGATTTATGTTTGTTGTTTATTTTGAGTTAATAAAAGAAGAATAGAGAAAATATTATATCTAGAAGTAAAGTCTATATAGTATAAATATATAATTATTTACATTTTTATATAAATAAAAACCCGGTTCGACTGGTTGAACTAGTCTAACCAGTTAACCAGTAGCTTCACCGAGTCGGTGTTCGGTCCGGTTTTCAAAACATTGGTTTTACCATTTGCTTTTTTTTTTTTGTGCAACTGGTTTAACATGTGCCACATGCAGCATAAACACACATTAGGAAGTCGCACTCCACCTATTTTTTTCCATTCGAAAGATACAGGGCTTTCAAAAAAGTTAAAATTATTTTAAGGCCTAGTTATAATTGAAGCCCGTGTTACTTAGAGGTTTAGTAAACTTGGCGGTAAAGTAAGTACTGAGGCACGTGGGGAACTATGGAACCTGCTTTACCCGCCAAATTCGCCGTCTTTTCCAAGTCCACAAGAGGGACTTTCTGTAATTATTCGTAGCTTTTTGAGAAATAAAAATAATTAATTATAATTATTAGCAGTTTCTAATTATTTATTTAGGAAAATTAGGGCAGGGCATAATAACCGAACCCGATCACCCGAACCGAACCCGGTCCGATAAAACCGGTTCGGGTCGGGTTCGGATCTTGAAAAATACCCGAATGGTCACAGATTTCTGGTATAATGGGTTATGGGTCGGGTCGGGTAAAAAGCACCTACCCGATCGGTTAAATGGATACCCGAGGATCGCGTATCATATGTCTAGGTTTCCATTGTTTCTTCCCCTTTTCGATTTCTTTTGATCTTGTTACGATTTCTCTGAGAATCTCACATAACTTCCTCAATATTGAGATTTCCCTAAATCATGATTCCGTTTCCTAAACATATCCTCTCCGATTTCTATTCCAATCGGTTCTATGATTCACAAACCCTACGATCTCTTTTCTTATATAAGGTGCTCTTCACCAAGATACATAGCACCAAACCTCCTCTCTCCCTCCTTCGACTAAAGCAATAAAAGGTGAGATACTCGATCCTCCTTTTCTCTGCCATCGAGTAATGGCTAGATGTTCTTGGGTTTGTGGGTCTTTCGGTTTGTCGGTTTTGTAAGAAAACTTTTGTTACTCAGCTAGTTTTTCTTCTGAACAAGATGGCGTCTTATGTTGTTAATTCATAGAGTTTTGTTCTGTCTTTAGATGATGTTCATGTTTAATGATGTTTTTTCTACAAATCTTTGTATTGAAACTGAGAGTCTGGGACAAAACGTGTCTTCATTTATTTTTGTGAACTTGAAATAAGATTGTTTGGTCGAATAAGAACCAAGATTGTTGTGTGCCGTTGATGTTCTGTTTTTTCATGTTCTAGAAAGTGTTTAATCTTTAGTTGTTTTGTCTGTTTTATTTTGTTTAATCTGACTTTCTTTTGTCATTTCTCAGCAAATGGCTTCATCATCCAAGGGCACCAACAGTGAAGCTGACAAGCACGATGGAGTTGACTACGAGAACTTTGAAACACCAGATAGGAGTGGAAAGAGGAAGGAGACATCTACACCTTGCGAAGAAAGTCATGAGGCCAAGAAGGTGAAAAAAGTGGTTGTGCCAAGATCAGATGTCTGGAATCATTACACCATGACAAAGCAGAGCCGTGACAGGTGCATTTGCCACTACTGCCAGAAGGTTTTTTCTTGTGCAACCAAATCTGGAACTTCCAATCTCCAGAAGCACCTGCTCATCTGCAAAGAGTACCAGGCGCACTTGATCAGCAAAGGAAAGAGTCAGACTTCCATCGATGATGAAGGGAGTTTGAAGCCATCAAAGGTTCCTGAGAAAGTTGTCAGAGAAGCTACGAATGAGCTATTGGTGTTAGCTGAGTTGCCTCTGTCTTTTGTAGACAGTACAGGATGGAAGTACTTCTGCAATAAGGTAAAACTTTTAATTGTACATTACTTCTCTGATTTATGTAACTAATGTTCTGATTTATGTAACTAATGTTTTTTTTTATATTTCCTTGAAGGTCAATCTTTACAAACCTCACTCAAGGCGAACTGCCACTAGAGACATTGTGGAGATGTTCCTGAAGAAGAAAGAAGCATTGAAGAATTGGTTGTACACAAACCAACAAAGAGTTTCTCTCACTACTGATATCTGGGTCTCTCAAGTAACAGGTAAGGTTCTTTCTGTTCTGAAAAGTGAAAACAATACTCGGTTTGCTTTTGTATTAATGTCATTGTTTTTTTTTTATATTTTGCAGGTGCAAGTTACATGGTTGTAACTGCACATTTTGTTGACCCGAGTTGGCAGTTGAAGAAGCTCATCCTTGGTTTCAAACTGGTGATGGATCATAAAGGTCAGACGATTTCTCGAGTTCTCTTAGACTGCTTAGCTGATTGGGGAATTGAGAAACTGTTTTGCATTACGGTAGACAATGCCACTGCTAACACCTCTGCCCTTAGACGTTTCCATAGTCAGTTTAGGTCAGTTGCGCATGATGCTTTGGTTTTAGATGGTGATTTTCTTCACATGAGGTGTTGTGCACACATTATCAACTTGATAGCTAGAGAGGGGCTAGGTGATTTAGGAGACAATGTGTTAGCAATCCGCAATGCAGTCCAGTATGTCCGATCATCTACCAACAGGTTGAACGCCTTTGACCAAAGGGTTACTAGTGGAAAGATGACACGAGGAAGTCTCCCGATGGATGTAAAGACCCGGTGGAATTCAACCTTTCTCATGGTATCACGAGCCTTGCAGTTTAGAGTGGCGTTTGATAAAATGGAAGCAGAGGATCGTCTCTACAATGACTACTTTTTAGAAGTAGACAATGGTGTTAAGAGGTGTGGGCCGCCTGGTCTTGCTGACTGGAATGCTGTGGAGAAGCTTAGGAGGTTCCTGGTCATCTTTTATAATAGCACTTTAGTTGTCTCAGCTTCCTCAAAGGTCAACTCCTACAAGTGCTATGGTGAGATTGTGACAATTGAGAGGAATCTCAATGCATTGGCTTGCAACTTAGACCCAGATTTGAAGTTGAAAGCTGAAGACATGCTGCAGAAGTTCTTGAAGTATTGGGATGGTATGAAGAATGTGAACCGGATGTTGATTCTTGCAGCAGTGATCGATCCCAGGAAGAAGATGACTTACCCAAGCTTCTGTTTTGAGAAACTGTATGGAAAAGACAGCACAGAAGCCAAAGAAATGAGTGAGTCTGTGCTTGATCTCCTTACAAGCATGTTCAACGAGTATGCTAGCCGGTTCAAAGGAGCTAATACGCAATCATCTCAGACGAAGCAGACTGAATCTCAGGCTGTTCGAGAGAGTCAGGATCATGTGGAGAGGCTAAAGTTGGTTGTCGAAGACTTTGGGTATTTGAGAATGGACTCCGAGTACAAGAATCTTGTTGCTGATTCAGGAAATGAGCCAAGGGATGAGCTGGATATGTACTTAAAGGAACCTGTCGAGAATCAAAAGTTAATGATGGGATTCGAGTTTGACATACTCGGTTGGTGGAAGGTCCACAAAATGAAGTTTCCTGTGCTGGCAGAGATGGCGAGGGACTTACTGGCGATGCAGGTATGATTCATATCTTTGTGCTTTCGTTTAGTGGAAACAATATATATGTTTTAGACTGTTTAGTTGAGTTGAGTATTTATTTGTGATGCAGGTTTCATCAGTGGCTTCTGAAAGTGCTTTTAGCACAAGTGGCAGAATCTTGGAACCATATCGGAGCTGTTTAACCCATTACTTGATCGAGGTTCTGATGTGCAGTGAACAGTGGCTGAAAGCTGATATTAAGTGTTCTGAAAAAGTTCAAACAAATGAGCAGCTTTTAGCTGAAGTTGAGCAGCTAGACAAGCTTGAGAAAGGTATGTTTATTTATCTTAGTTTCTCTTAACATTTCATTTCTGGTTAGTGCACTTACCTTTTGTTTTGATCTCGTTTCAGAGTTTGGGAGTGTGAGCATTGAAGATTGAAGATTGCTCTGGAATCTTGAAGTGTTTTTGTTTCTGTTTTGGTGTTGCTTTTGGTTATTATTTCAACATTGATCTCATTAGAGATGTACTCTGTAACGAGATTTGCTTTTAAGGTTTATCATGAACAAGTTTGTTTGCTTTTCAAGTTTAATAAAGGTTCTTTGGAGTTTTATTTTCACTATTGGAATTTACTTTGACTATTTGTTCTTGTCTTTGTCCCCATTTTTTGACATAATTGTGTTTGTGTAACATGTGTGTTCCTCGCATCTAGTGTATTGCATGT
The DNA here is from genome assembly GCF_000801105.2 of Raphanus sativus. Lineage (NCBI taxonomy): Eukaryota > Viridiplantae > Streptophyta > Magnoliopsida > Brassicales > Brassicaceae > Raphanus > Raphanus sativus. Next base: position 17,744,648 of record NC_079513.1, on the reverse strand, counting down.
TCTGTTTTGAGTTTTCGAAGTAATATTCAGTTCAGTTGTGTTGAACTTGAAACTGTCTTGTACGTGATTACTCGATTAGTGTATATCTATGTCTATATTTTAGCAACCAAGACTATATAAGCGTTTCATTGAACAAGATAACATGAATTTATTTTGGATAATATAAGGTATTTCGGGTAATATTAGTATTTTGGATAACCGAAACCCGGTTTAGAACCGAACCCAAAATTTAAATGGGTTTAACCGGGTTTAGGATGTGCTACAACAACCGACCCGAACCCGACAAAACCCGAACCGAGACCGAACCGAACTTTTATAATACCCGAATGGAGCTGATTTTCGTAAACCCGAAGAACCGAAACCCGATTAGAACCGACCCGAACCCGAATGGTCACCCGATTGCCCACACCTAAGGAAAATGAAGGATTAAAAAATAAACGAGAAGCTGCAGTTAGGTTGATAAAAAAAAAAAACGAGAAGTTGCAGTTACTGAGCGACGAGTAACCGTAAACTCCGTAAGAACTAAGAAGAGTAAACCATCACATGGTGGCCCAGTGGTAAGCGCCAAAGAGGAAGCGCCCTGGGTTCGACATGCGGTGGCCACTGGAGCTAGCGTTAAATCGCAAGAATACGTGGGTTGCCGTCGGCCTCGTGGGATTAGTCTGGGCGAAGCCTGGGACCCCACGGTTATAAAAAAAAAAAAAAAAAAAAAAAAAAAAAAAAAAAAAAAAAAAAAAAAAACTAAGAAGAGTAAATACATGGTGATTAATTAATTACTATTCCAAATTTATTCTTAGGAAATTAATAGTTGCCAATAAATAAGTTATAAGTGCGGTTACTCTTATATTATAGAGGCTCAATTTTCTTACATCCTAAAAAACTCACCATTTTTTTTAAGGCAGTCATAAATTAGTTTTATATAGTAAAAATAATTGTCCTGCCAAATTCTGTAGTAAATATACACTGCATGTTTAATAAAAAAAAGATATACACTTCTTGTTGATGTATATATGTATTAACTTTCCTAATGTCAAAATTTTATACAGTTATTTACCCGTCAAAATTTTAAAACAAATATGCTAATCTCGAAATAAAAATATTGTTTATCAAAATAAATTAATCATGCCCTAATAATTAGGAAGGTTGTTACAAAAAAAAAAAAATCTAAAACCCAGAGTAACCGCTCCTTCATTCCCGCTCTAAAACCCTAACATTTTCTCTCTCTCATATATATGCCTCCAAGACAGTTACCGAGTAACACAACTTAAGCGTTGAAGTCTACTTGAATCAAAACAAAAGCCACGACATTATCCTCTAAAATCGATCTCCAGGTCTTTGATTAGAGGTATATATCATCTCTTGTCTTTATTTTTTATTTTTGTCTAATATGTGTGTGTTTTTAGCATGTATTTAGCTCGTTACTAGTTATTAAAGCTTAATTAAGCTTAATAATCATCTATTAAAAAACTTTGTAACTCCTCCTGATTGCTTCACCTTCTTCTTTTCTTACAGGTTGCATATTCTCAGTCTCGTCCATGGACTATTTAAGCCACTTCTTTAATTGGGAACCTCCTATCCAGCTCCAGGATTGTTTTATTCCAGATATGGATATGGTTATCCCAGAAACCGACAGTTTCTTCTTCCAAACTCAACCGCAAATGCAGTTTCATCAGCCATTGTTTAAAGAAGAAGCTCCTTCACAAAGCCTTTTAGAGCTCACTGACTTTGACTCTTTCTGCGATCAATTTCTTCCTCCCCAAGAAACATATCTTCCTTACCCTAAAGCTGAACTCTTCGACCAAACATACAACTTTGATTCCTTCCTTCCCACGCCAAAACGCCAGAAACTTGTTAACTCAAGCTACCACTGTAACACTCACACTCACACCCAATTCCCAAACCCTAACCTTGATTTCCTTCCAGAAGCTTCCGTCTCCCCTCATGAGTTTCGAGTTCGGGACTTCCCCTTGGTGTTCAAGGCAGGTTTAGGGGATCAAGACGGCGCCAAGAAACCAAAGCTTTCATCTCAGAGCATGGCGGCTCGAGAGAGGAGAAGAAGAATTGCTGAGAAGACTCACGAGCTCACCAAACTCATCCCCGGTGGCCAGAAGCTTAACACCGCCGAGATGTTCCAAGCCGCCGCTAAGTATGTCAAGTTCTTGCAAAGCCAAGTTGGCATCCTCCAAATGATGCAGACCACAAAGAAGGTAATAACCAGCCTCCAAAAACAACATCTATAAATTTAATTGAAACCCTAATCGTGTTGTCTAACGAGGTGGTTGTTAATTTGCAGACGCAGGGTATCACTGATGTGGAAATAGAAACTCAGTTTTTGCTTGAGTCGCAAGCAGTCCAGGAGAAGCTATCCACGAAGGAAGTATGTTTGGTTCCGTGTGAAATGGTTCGAGATCTAACAAGTGAAGATTCCATTTGGAGAAACCCTAAGATTTCTCGAGAGATTAATAAGTTACTGTCCACAGATCTGGCTAACTAGTTTTAGTTCTAGGCATGAAGCTTTGTCTCTGTTCTTGCTTGTTTGTGTTTTGTATTGTTGATTAGTGGCTAATTCGTTAACTGGGAACTAATACTTTGTGCGTATTAATCCTACGTATCAGGTATTAGCAACCGTATCTAGTTGTCCATCTATTAGCTATCATCTGACATTTTAATGGCTAGCTAATGTCCGCATGTTGAAACTTTTTACTTTTTAACAGAATAACAATTCTGGGGCTTTTTTTTACTTTGTGGGTCTTACTAATTTAAAGCCCAAAAATCAGATTAAACAAACTCTAATCCGCGATCGGAAAGGGGTAGTTGCGTGAATAATGCCTTGATAATAGGGATTCTCTAGCTTAATACCCTTTTAACAACTCTAGCTTAATACAAAAAAAAATACTAGTATGTTTATTTTTATTTTTTTTGAAAAAGTACTAGTATGTTTATTTACCTTGGCATTGACCCAAAAAAACTACCTTGGCTCTAACTACCGTAAAAAGAAAAGAAAAAACTTTTTGGAATTTTATGAGTTACGGTTTATTTGCATACATCGGTTGAAAAGCTCATGCGACTTATCTATTTATAGTTTGATTACTAAAAATAATTAAAGAAATTATATAATTAAATTAGTATTTATTTTATTGAATATTTTAATTTGAGCTTCTTAAACCGATGGATATGTTCTTATCAAACCAGTCCCAAACATAAAATTTTCAAGTTAAAAATTAAAAGTAAAATCTAATGATATGCTTATTTGTTTATACGAAATATTTAAAGTTACAGATCGACAAAAATGATAGACGGTCGGAAGCTCATATCACTATAGGCCCACGAGTTAAAAAAGAAATTGAACAGTTATTTAATTTTACATACATGATGCTCATCAAAAGCTAGGATGTTGATTGTTCCATTCAAAACAAATAGGCTCTTATTCACAAGATTCCAAATTTAAGGGGTTTAAAATGTTATTAAACCGTTTACTTAAAGTTTGTTCCAATTTTCTCTCATTCTCTGTTTCTTTTGTGATTGTGAGTGAGATCTAGAGGAGGAAGCAGAAGCAAAGCAATGGCAGGCATGGGAGGAGCAGGACCAGATCACCTCTTCAACCTCCGAAACACGTTTTACCTCGGAGCTTATCAAACGGCGATCAACAACAGCGAGATCCCCAACCTCTCGCCGGAAGACGCCGTGGAACGCGACTGCCTCGTCTTCCGCTCGTACATCGCCCTCGGTAGCTATCAGGTTTCTTCTCTCTACTCATCTCTCTAGATCGGATCTCGTTTTTTTTGTTTTGTTTTGATCTGTTTTTCTTTCGAATTTTTTTTGTTGTGTTGTAAAAGCTTGTCATCAGTGAGATCGATGAAGCCGCCGCAACTCCATTGCAGGCAGTCAAGCTCCTCGCTATGTATCTATCGAGTCCTGATAATAAGGTAACTCGGAAGTATATTTCATTAGACGCCCCGCCTAGATATGTACATTGTACGCCTAAAGCATTTGTAACCAAAGCCTAGATCCGAATTGAATCCGAACGAAAAACCTAATTCATATCTGATCGATCCAGTATGTAGAAATACTCGAAGGAAACGTACTAAGTAACTCAAATATATAATTTCATCTCATGATTGTATTTTGTGATATGATATCTACAACATCCAAATTCGAAATATTAGTAACTGAGCATGAAATGAATTCGGATCCAAAATGAATTTTAGAGACTGTTATAAGTTTATTTGAACCCAAAGTATTATTTATCGAATTATTTTCTTTTGTTAACCAACCGAATCCATCCAAAAATATATAAACATGGATGGGGTCTAAGAGGTCGAACTCGAAAACCTAAAAACACGATATAATAATCTAATATACTGTACACGAGATATTAAGCAGGAGGTGAGTAAAGCATAGCGTCTCAAATGCTTAATTGGTGTTTATATTGTTATTTAGATGGTTTTAAATGTTAAAACATATTTTCATAGAATTTTATAATCTAATATATTAACTACTTAGCAAGCACATTGATGTTTATGTGTTCTTGGTTAGGAATCAACCATTTCAAGCTTGAAGGAATGGTTGGCCGATTCAACAATAGGAAACAATGCTATCTTAAGATTGATTGCTGGTACTATTTTCATGCATGAGGAAGATTATAATGAAGCTTTGAAACACACTCATGCGGGAGGAACTATGGATCTGTAAGATTTCTTTTTGGGTTTTTACCTTGCTGGAGTGAGTAACGATGCTCATAGATTGTTCATTCCCCTTTGCATTTTTAGGCATGCTTTGAATGTCCAGATATTCATTAAGATGCACAGATCAGATTACGCTGAGAAGCAGCTTAGAGTGATGCAACAGTATGACGAAGACCACACTCTCACCCAACTTGCTACCGCATGGTTGAACCTGGCAGTGGTATAATGAAAAAGAATATACTATTTTTGTTTTTCTATAAAGAGTTTGTTTTGCTTTCTTATATTAAGACATTGTATGATTTCAGGGTGGCTCGAAGATACAAGAAGCTCATCTCATTTTCCAGGATTTCTCTGAGAGGTACCCGATGACATGCTTGATTTTGAATAGCAAAGCAGTTTGCTGTATGCAAATGGGTAACTTTGATGAAGCTGAATCGCTACTACTTGAAGCACTCAACAAGGTAACTAAAATTTGGCTTGCGTATATGTAAGTAGAGAGGTTGATTGACTTCTCAAACTACACTCGCTTTCTTGGCTTTTCTGTAATATGGGGCAAGTGTGAAAACTAGTTTGTTTGCAGGATGCTAAAGACCCAGAAACTCTTGCAAACCTTGTCGTCTGCAGTCTTCATGTTGGCAAATCGTCTTCACGTTACTTAAGGTAAACATTGCATTCACCTACTTGGAACAGTTACAAAAATATTGGTTAATCTCAATTACTGGTTCTCTGTATCTTTTTTTTTACAGCCAGCTGAAACTATCACACCCTGAACATGTGCTTGTGAAGCGTGTATCATCAGCCGAAGATAACTTCGAGAGAGCACTTCAATCTATCGCTTGAAGACTCTTCCATGGTTTCAAGCTTTGCAGGATCATTTTGCTTTACCACATATTTTCCCGGGTTGGTAAATCCACCAGAACAACCAAACCGTTTTTTCTTTTTGGAATCAGTCTATGAATCAGATTTTGCCTTTGAGTATGTTACGTTTACCATCTCGTTGCTTTTAAATATAAAGCTCCACATATCACACTCTCAAACTACACCTAGCCAAATCGTGTTAGCCAAACCGAAATACGAATCGATTCACTCAACAACATGAAATAAATTCATATGCATGTATAGAATACATTGTGTGATTCAAGTCCCCGGACAATCTCACCATCTCATGAACAGATGGTTAGAATCTATATTAGGATGATGGATTTGAGAGGTAATTAAACAAAGCAAAGGTTCTCTCTCTCGCGGTCAGGGCTGCGTCTGTCTGGTATAGTGGGTTGGTCCATGCTTTGATTTTTCTGGTCGGGTTGTTTGGGTTAGATTGTTGGAAGCTGCAAACGTTGTAGCTTCTAGGCTTGAGGGTGAATATTTCTCGGTCTTGTGAAAGTGTGTGTTCGGGAAGTGACTTCTCTTCGTTAACTTTGTGACTTCTCTTGATGACTTCTCTTCGTTAACTTTGTGAAAGTGTGTTCGGGAAATATGAAAATGTCCTTAAGAATTTAACATGATTACCAAAAAAAAAAAATATCCTTAACAAAATTCATGGTACACATGTCAATACTGATGTAAGAGTAAATAACGTAGGTTTAGACCTCAAACTAGAAATCATGATTTTTTTTACAAACCCATAAACCTTATAAACCTCCAAAAATAATAATTTAATTTTAAACCTTAATGTACATATATGTTAAATCAAATAGAATTATAGAAATCATATACACCAAACATGTTTTTCTTGCTTTGTAAGAACTAAGAACAATTAAGAGCCGTATTTAGTATATTTTCGCGTGACCAACAGTGTTTAAGTTGAAACTCATATTGAATAACACATGATTTGAAACTTTTTTTTAAAAATCATTACTTGAATAACAGGGGATTTCAATACATCCTCTTTAAGTGTTTTCCTGCACAATGTGCAGTAAATTGTTTTTTAATTAAATTATTTTTTAAAATAAAAATTTATTAATATGGTATACTTTATTATTATTATCAATATTTTAATATAAAATTGATTTAGTTAAACATAAATTTGAGATAAAAATAGTTTTGTCTATTTTAAATTATATTTAAAAATATATGTATATATTTAAAATAATAATCTCAGATAATTTTTAATATATTTCTTTTGGTTAAATATATTAAATTAATTTATATAAAATTAATAAAAAATTGATATAAAATTGTACAATTATCAAAAATATAAACTAAACATTATTTGAAAATTTGTAGATATATAAGAAACTAATGATTTTACGATTAAAAATTTATATCTTTTTCAAAAATTGTAAATTTTTTGAAAATTTTAGTAATAAAGATTGTAAAGTTATAAAAATAGAAATAAATAATATTCCAAAATTTGTAGTGATTGTTAAAATTTTTGGAATATAACAAAATACCATTATTATATTCCATAATAATAAAATTTATTAATAAAAAGTATTTGTTAAAAAGTAATGTAATTTTTTAAATTTACAATGGTGCATGAAAACACAAAAAAATATAAATCAACATTAAATGTAATGCATGAGTTATTATCATATTCTAAAAAGTTTACTAAAATATAAATCAACATTAATGTAATTTTCCATATCATATTTATCAATAAGCCATGTCATCAATTTTAGTAGTAATATCACATTTTTTCGTGAAACTGATTCTTAATAGAGTATGTGACATATCACTTCTCAAATAATGTTTAAAAGATAAATCTTAAGAAATTGTTTAGAGCATCTCTATAAAAGACACTTTCAGAAAAAGCATTTCATTTCATCCTTTTATTTCAATTTTGATACAAATTATACATCACATTTATGATTATTAAATATTTTTTCGTTTACAAATTTTATATCTCATAAATATTTTAAATTGTTTTATATAAATTATGTTTTACACATAAAATTAAATAAAAACTTAAAAATATTTAAAGCTAAATTTAGACAGTTTTTTCCAATAATAATATCACAAAAGAATCTTAATAAAAAGTTTTTTTAAAACTACATTGATACATAAGTATTACAAAAATTTAAATATTAAAACATCACTAATAGTTAGGTAAATTTGATCCTCACCCATGAGTAAATATTTCATAGTAGCTAGAATCTTCAAAATCCCTAAAATATTGTCTAAACGGATTTTGTGTAACAGAAAGTAGTCGTTGATATTGGTAAGACCATTATTCTTCAATAAGGAATAAAAGACAATGGCATAAGCAACAATTAAAATGACTGAAAATGATGATATTCGATTCCAACAATTTTTAACTCGTAATCTACAAATTAAAATAAAGAAAGTTATTTTTACTTCAAAATTCACTAGTTGATCATATATGGAAACACTACATAAATAATTTTATGAAATAATATGGTATTTTTGTATTTTAATATTTAATTATGTATTTATATAAAAATTATATATTTTAGTGTAAATTTTTATTAATTAATATTTTTGAAATATGTTTTATATATGTGCTAGTTATCTATAAAAAAATTATGAATTTAAATTAAATTGTGTTAAAGTAAAGAATATATAGTATAAAATAAAAATACTTTTAAAGTTTTGCAAATGTGAAGTTAACTTTAAAATATAATGTTTTCTTCGGAAATGCTCTTATAAACTATTTTAAAGAAACAGTCGAAAGGAGTATTAAACAATAAACAGGATACACTTTTTTTTTAATTTAATAAACAGGATACTGAAATGTATGAATATTAAGAATAACTAGATTCTGATCCGCTCTTAAAAGGGCGGATATATTTTTGTTTTACACTTTAAAAAAATTAATTTTATATTTGTATTTTTAGTCATATTTATATTTTTATTTATATTAAAATAGTTGGACCACACATATATCAATAGAATATGTTCATGTTTTAATATAATACTAGATTTTGATCCGCGCTTTCAAAGCGCAAAATCTTTTTCCTTTTAAAATTCTGTTTAGAAAAAAAAATATTTGTAAAATGTAGTTTTTCATAGATTTGTATTTGTTTATAATATGTTTAGAATTGACATAATATAGTCGGGTTGATTTTTTATGTTTTTGTTTTTAAAAATGTTTTTTGTTTCAAATAGTTATAAATTGCCAATATGTCTAAGTAGATGGAATTGTATTTCCTCCATGTATGTAAGACTAACCTTTCATCCTATTTTAAAATGTTTTACAACTTTCAAAGAAATGATTTGTATAATAGAAGATATTTTGGTTTTTTGTTTGGAATAGAGGTGTGAAAAAATATGGTAGCTATGATTGTATTTATGGTCAATTAGGGGAATAGACAACTTTTAAGTTTGAATTAGGAAAATGGGTCACCTCAAGTTTATATTAGGCAATTGGGCAACCTAGTAGAGAGAGAATAAATTTATGACATTTTTAACCTTTTTGCCTATTAAACTTGGCAAGCTGGAAAAGTAATTTCGTGGGACCCAAAATCCACTTTGCCTATAAAAAATATTTTTTTTCCCACTAACATTTAACAACTAACTTTTGTGGACCCCATAAACATTCTTTATTCATTAAACTTTTGGATCATATTTAATATTTAAAAATCATATATGAGCAACTACTTTTAATATAATACATATTTTTTCATATATAAAGTCAACATAAATCTATACGAATTAATATAAAATCGATGTAAACTCTAAAATTTATGAAAGTTACCCAATAAATTATACATTTTGACTCATAAAAGAAACTTTCATATTTATGAAATCTACCCAAATAAATGATAATTCATAAAATTATGTAAATTTATGGATAATTATCATAAATCCCAGTAAATTTAATAAACTTGGAAACCTTTATAGATCCTTCATTTTTTGCCAAAATGGCAGGAAAACAAATTTGTCTACATTTAACTTTAATATAGTTGGGTAAATTTAATAAATTTGGAAACCTACGTGAATCTTACATTTTCTTTGGTCAAAATTGATCTCACACTTTTTGTTTTTACCAAAAATAGAAACACTCACGAAATGCTAATTTTTTTCCCAAAAATAAAATGACAAATTGGGATCTGGCAGCAAAGTGCATTCGTTATAATTTTTATGTTTATAAAATGACAAAAATTGTTAATGAAATGACAAATTTGTTAATAAAATGACAAACCCTACACCTTTCACGATGAACTGATCTAATAACTTTAATTTTCAAGGATCATATCTACTTGCTAGAACCAATATAGTCCCATATTGAGTACAACCTGTAGATTTCCAATCATCCCAAGTTCTTGATTAGTCATAGGTAGAGCCGTGCTTATAATCTATTGAAAAAGATATCCGCTATAGTGCTATTTCACCCCAAAAAATAGAGTTATCCTTAGATTCACCCCTAGAGTGACATTTAGGTTAACCCAACCAATAGGAATCAATTATTTCATAATTAATATTTTTTAAAAAAGAAAAGAAAATATTGTCAAGTTATATTATGTTTTTAAAATAAATAAAATAAAAACAAATAAAAATAATAGCCGTTACAAAAAATGAATTTTTGAAAACTATTTTTAATATCGTCAAAAAACACTAAACCCTAAACCCTAAACCCTTGGGTATACCCTAAACCCTTGGATAATTTTAAACTCTAAACCCTAAACCCTAAATTCTAAACCCTAAACCCTAAATCCTAAACCCTAAACCCTTGGGTATACCCTAAACCCTTGGATAATTTTAAACTCTAAACCCTAAACCCTAAATTCTAAACCCTAAACCCTTGGATAAATCATAAACACTTGGATAATCCTAAATTCAAAATCAAAAACACTAAACACTAAAACATTAAATCTTAAAAATACTATTATGGTTTAATGTTTTTAATTTAGGGTTTAGTATTTATCCAAGGGTTTAGGATTTAGAGTTTAGAGTTTAGTGTTTTGTTGACGAAATTAAAATCTTTTTAAAAATCTTTTTTTTTGCATATATAATTATTTTTATTTTTAATATTTTTATTTTAAAAATGTAATATAACTCGACAATATTTTGTTTACTTTTTTAAAAGATATCAATTGTGAAATGAGTGATTTCTATTGGTTGGTGAACCTTAATGTTTACTCTAGGGGTACACCAAGATTAAGTCCAAAAAATATAGGATAATTTGGTGCCTCCATGTCAAGTATCTAGTGATTTTTATGTCTTAAGAAGTTAAGACTCAACCTGAGTTTGACCAAATTCTCTCGCATAAACTTCTTATCTTAAATATTTAAAATCATCAACAAAACACTAAACATAAACTCCTAAACTCTAAACCATGAATCCTAAATCCGGAACCTTTGGGTAAATCCGGAACCCTTGGGTAAATCCAGAATCCGAATAAATTATACATTTTGACCCATAAAAGAAACTTTCATATTTATGAAATTTACCCAAATAAATGATAAATTATTCATAAAATTATATAAATTTATGGGTAATTTTCATAAATCTGGGTAAATTTAATAAACTTGGAAACCTACATGGATCTTTCATTTTTTGTCAAAATGGTAGGAAGAACAAATTTGTCTACATTTATCTTAAATATTAAAAATCATCAACAAAACACTAAACCTAAAATCCTAAACTCTAAACCTTGAATCCTAAATCCGGAACCTTTGGGTAAATCCAGAACCATTGGGTAAATCCAGAATCTGAAACAATCTGGAACCCTTGGGTAAATCCGGAACCCTATGCCTAACGTTTAATACAATCTAATTCACTATAACTCAAGAAATAAGTATACGTATACATAAGATGTACGAATATCTAAGGTGGACGAATATATAAGGTGTACGTATACATAAGTATACATAAGGTGTACGAATACCTTAGGTGTACAAATACCTAAGGTGTACGAATACCTAAAGTATACAGAAGGTGTACGAATACATAAGGTGTACGAATATCAACATAACCCATCTAATACTTAAGATGTACAAATACATAAGGTGTACATATACATAAGTATACATAAGGTGTACAAATACATAAAATATACGAATACCAACATAACCCATCGAATACTTAAGGTGTACGAATACACAAGTATATGTATACATAAGTATACATATATTTAAGGTATACGAATACATCGGTGTACGAATACATAACATCTATGAATACCTTTTGTTTATATCCCTTATTGCATTGGAGAGTTTAAATACATATTAAGTATAAAATTTAAATACATCTACGAATACAACGAGATCACAGTGCTCTCCAAAACAATTATACGTTAATTATTTAGAACTCACATTTTACTCTATATAAAATTTAAATATTTTGCTAATAACCTATTGGTATTATAATCTAAAATTTTGTCAATCTCATTATAGATAATCTAATTAACTAAAAGGTGGTAAAAACAATGAAATAATTTATAACAACATTTCATTTGTAAAAGCTGATATACCAAAATATTTTCATTAAATTCAATAAAATAAATTAACATATTAGTTTAATTGTGTTTTCATATATGTGAAGCACATTCATTTAGACAACATAATTTTTCATATAAAATTTAAGATTGTTTAGAAATGAAATGTTGAAATAAATAAGTGAAATACATCTTATAATAAAAAAACTAAACAATTAAATATTTTTTATAATAAAAAGCTAAACAATTAAAAAACTAAACAATTAAAGATTAAACAATAAATAATTGACATTAAAGACATCTAAAATGAAATATAATGAAAGATTTCTTTAAAAAAATACATCATATTTTTATTATGAAATATATAATACAGTTACAAAAAAATCAATAAAATCGAAATAAAATCTAGATAATTTTTCAATAGAAAAAGACATTTTCTATTAATTGTTTAGTTTTTCTCAATAAAATCACAGCCATGAAAACTAGAATTTTAGATGGATATAAGATGTTTTAATAGAAAATAGACATTATATTATCTTGTATTATTCAAAGATTTTTTAAAAACTAAATTATTAAAAGATAATGAAATATAATTTAAACAATTAAAAGATAATGAAATATAATGAAATATTTTTTTTAAAAACCAAAAAATTAAGAGAATGTAATATGTAATACAGTTACAATAAATTTCAATAAAATCGAAATCTAACCTAGATAATTTTTCCCATTAGATTACTTTTAAGAAATCAATTTTTAAATTTTAATAAACATTTTTAGTATTTATACTTTTAATAATTAATAAATGATATATAGTATTTTTGTATGATATTAAGCATTCATTTTAATCATTTTTAGTGTATAAATATTACATTTAGGTGTCATATGTATAAATTTCATAAACAGGGGCTTGGAGTGTACATGATCGTAATGGTTTCTTATTCTTCAGTTAAAGAAAAAATGATTTTTCTTCTTCAGTTAATTTAACTGTAAAGGTGGTGGTGTAGAAAAGAATGAGAGAGAAAAAGAAGATGAGAGGAAAAGAAGGAGAGGGAGATGATTTTCGTAGATGATGGTTGGTGGTGTGGAAAAGAAGGAGAGAGAAAAAGAAGGAAAGAGAAAAAAAAAGAATGAGAGAGGTGGTGTGACAAATTAAATAATGAGAGAGGTGATGTGACAAATTTTATTTTAGATATATTTTAATTGAAATGGCAAAGATGTAAATAATGAATCTGACAAAGGTCCCAAAGGATATTTAGACATAAATTTACATGGGCAAATGCAAAAAGTTGCCCAATTGGCTAATTTAAACTTGAGGTCGCCCAATTCCCTAATTTCAAACTTGCGATTTGTCCAATTTGCCAATTTTTTCTTGTATTTACAGGCTTAAGTTTATATCTTAAAGTTATTAGATAAAAAATATCAATATTCAATACTATTAATTTTAGAACATGACCGGTTGATATGGGTTAGGTCCAATTTAAAAAAACGGAAGCAATGTCTAAATGGTTATATACAGTTTATAATAAAAGATGTAAAAAATACAACTGCTATATATAACTGCTTATGCGTGTGTACATATAACGATATCTGTATATAATTTTCAATTGTTCACGGTTACAAAACAATTGATATATAACTGCTTATAACCCCAATGTAATTTATATAATTGATTATACCCCTATCGACGGCTATTGATTACTCACCGGATAAACATGAAGTGGAGGTAACTGTAGTTTCTTTTTTTTTTTTTTTGCTAAATAACTCACTGTTTTGTAGTTTCTCATTTCGAAATCACTTTTAGGTTATAGATCTATTATATTTAGGTGTGAATTCGTAATATTATCAAACGAAACGGTGAGATCGTGAGAAGAAAAAACGGCCATCAAAAATTGGAGAGAAGTAAAGGTTGAGGTACTTACGTAATTTTGTGTTTAATTTAACCTAACGCAAAAATACAAATAATACCAAAAACAACACTACCTTGACTTGAACCCTCGTCATGTGCCATATATAGTAATTAACTAACCACTAGCCCAAAGGTCTACGGTTTCTTCAAGCACAAAGCTGACAAATATGATGTGACTGTCCCGATCACATACCTAACTAAATTTCATTAAAATGGTCGTGCTTATAACTGGATCCCGATTTTCCAATCAATAACAAGATTTATGTATTAATATATTTGAGTTCCTAGAATTTTTTTGGTGCAGTTCGTTTTAGAATATAGGCTAACAAATTTGAAAGCAGTTACCAACTACTATTTGAAAGTCTAATAAACTCTATATAAACTAATAAATCTAGGTACGTGAATCATATTTTAGAAACTCATATTTGCAAATTAGGTACATGAATCATATTTTATAAAATCCTATTTGCAAATTCGGTACGTGATTACTAAAAAAATTATAACTATACTTTGTTATTTTTTTTAATAATTGTTTAGGAATAATATAAAAAATTAATGTATGAAATGGTTATGTAGCACAAGTATATAGTTATAAAACGTCATAAATTCGGTACAATTATCAAAAAAACTCTTACTAATAATTTAAAAAGTATATTTTACACAAACATAATTACAAAGAAAAACACAAATATGAAATTAAATTTCTAAATAAAAATGTATAACAAAAATATATCCGCCATTTGAAAAAGCGGGTGGGAATCTAAATTCCTAATTAGAATACAAACAAATTCTAAGAATATAACTAAAAAACAAAAAAAAACAAAAAACAAAATTATGCATTGGTTCAATTGATAATCGATTCTTGGTTTCAGCGGATTTCGTGAGTTTTACCAGATGATTAAATAATGATTTCTTCCTAAAATCAAACCGGATTACATACTGGATCACCGAGTTTATTAGGTCAACCACATGGACTAATCGGATTTCAAAACACTGAGTGGAAGTTTATAGATATGTAACATCACAAATTCAATTACAATTATTAAAAAAAATTACTAATGTTTTTTAAATAGTATATACAAATATGAATAGGAAGAAAAACACATATGATTACAAAAAACACAAATATAAAAATTAAATTTCTAACAAAAAAATTAGAAACAAAAAACATACCCGTCCTTTCGAAGGACGGATCATAATCTAGTATTTTTTTAAAATACTTGATTGTATTATAAATATATAAGATCAGTTCGTGTATTAACATCAATGTGTTTATTAGCGTGTGATATGTAGGATCAATACGTATTTGAAAACTTTTATGTAAAGTCAATGAGCAGAATACTTTGATTTTCTTAAAGAATATTCTCTTTTTTATATATTTAAAACAAAAGGAAAACCTAGTGGCATGTAAATATACGTAATATTTTAAAGAAGAATAGAAAAAGACACCAAACTTGATATGATAAAGAAGTTGAGAATGAAATCAAATCTTTTTGCTCAGCTTAGGTTGGCTTTTTACTAACCAACCTCCTATCTGACACTTAAACACATACAAAATATAAGTTTAATATATATATAAATTTAATGGAAAACTCTATTATTATGTGTGTGATGTTAATCTAAGCTACTCGTGGTGGCCCCCTTCTTCTTTGGCACCAGCTTCAGATTCATAAGCATTGGCGTTGTCTTCAGAGCCTTTTGATTTATCCTCCTCCGTTGCATTTTCCTTCTTGCTTGCTTTCTCTATCTTTGGCTTTGGAATTCTATTCACCTTCTTAACCTACATATTAATATATATTTATATGTATTTTATTTTAACCTAGATGAAAATCCCCTTTCTGCTGACTTTGATTATTTATTAAACTGATTTCGTGTACGTTGTCTTGCAGAATATATAGATTGGTGTACACTACATCTGACGTGAACACTGGCTTGCTCCACATAGCAGTCCTGTTACAGAGATTTGTCATGTTAACTCTCTCTAATTTTAAAGACATAAAAATGTATGAAGCAACATTCCCTTTTTCTGCTCAGCTTCGTTCTTCTCCAACCAGCTTTTTTACTTCCCTGTTTTCTTTGAGACCTGAATAAAACAACACAATTTAGCATTAGCTCACCAAGACTTGTTAAAAAAAAACTGATACTTGCCTCATCAAGCTTCTCAATAAATGCCTCGAGCTTTTTCCTTGGGTGGAAATCTTTTCAAATTCAGGTGTTTCTAGCTGCTGAAGGACCAAAATAAAACCAAAGCATTGAGTGTTTGAGTAGAATGCCACCATAAGACACACTAATATGGAGAAAGTAAAAACTGTATAGCAACAAAAGAAACATGAAGTAATGGACATGGCCGTCTTTTAGCACGTGCAAGTGGAGCGGTCGAACATGGTCCAAAATTTTAGAGGATCCATAATTTTTTTTTGTTTTAGTAATAGTTATAAATTTAAAATCATATTTTTATAAAAAAATAAGAATAACTATGTTTGAATTTAGGTTCAGTATTTATAACCAATAAATGTAAAATACAATTTTTCATTTTGTTTATATAACCAACCAAAATGCAATAAATTAGGACGTAAGAAATAGTTGTTAATGTGTATTTGAATATTCAATGGTAGTATATAAAGTTAACATTCTAATTGATTATATTTTGGAAACAATTATTAATTAGTGATTATAAATACGAATCACAAAATATATTTTCACCATTTTTTAATTAGAAATAGCAAACACAAAGAAAAAAAACTAGTCTACAACTTCTGTTGACAAGAAAAAAGAGTGATTTGTCCAATCAAGAGTATATAGTTTGCTATCTAGATTTGTTATTCTGCTATATTTATAGATTATGATTTTTGATTATGCAAATAATAAACGTAATAAAATAACTGAAAAAGTTAGAAGAATGATCAAATTTGATCGATGATTTTGCATTGAAAATATCAAATAATCATGTTCAATGATTTGATCAATGATTTTGCATTAGAAACTAGAAAATAGTGTTATTTAGATATAAAATAGCTAAATTGATAGATTTATTTTATATTATATTGACATCTTGTAAAAAAAATCAAAATTATTTTAGATTGTTAAAAAAGTCTTATTTTTTATTTTGAACATGATCCGTCTGAAGTTTGAGACGGCCCTGGTAATGGAGATAGTGTACACACAACCTTCTTTTTGGTAGCATATATATAAGATTCTAGGTTGCTTTCGTAAAAGGTGCTCGTGAAGAGCATTCTCCCTGAGCTTGGGATAGCAGATTTCGAGACCAACTGCTCCGCTGGCGAAATCTTGCGATCATTGCTGGAAGAAGATCGGAAGGAAGCGAGTGATAGAGGAAGATAAGCCAGCTCTCACCGTTTAGTGTCTCCTGCTTTTCATGTTAGATCAATATACTCTCTTGTATATATATAAGAAATGATAGATAGGTTAATGAATGATTGTAGGATACGCTTAGGTTTCGTAAAGTAGTATATATTATGGATATTCCTTGCAAGTTGGTTAACAGAATCAAAGCGTATATAGGAAGGAGATGATTTTGTAGAAACTAATCTATACTATTATTTGCGAAATAAAATTTTGGATTCGAGCTCTCACGTTAAAAGTTAGAGTGGTTAATATTGTTTATACCCTTAATAAATAAAATATATAAATGAAATCCAAAATAAAAAACGAATTTAAATGATTAAAAATAATAATAACAATAATAAGAAGAATTATCTAACCTAATATATATTAAAATTAAAAAATAAAATATGATATAAACACATATATATTGTGTTGTTATCTGAAATTATCTTTTAAGAATAAATTAAACTAAAATAAAACAGAAAACAAATAACTAAAAATTAATCAAAAAAATTATCAATTTTATATAACTGAAAAGAGAACATTTAGTTTATAATACTATATTCAAAGCGATTTTCTTTCTCTCACGTTAAAAGTTATAGCGTTTAAAATCTTCATTATCCTTAATACATAATTAGATTATATTTGTTAATATAGAATTACTCACAAATTTAAAACGAATTTTATTAATTTGATTCTCATCATTATCTACAAAATTATATATTATGTGATCCAATAATATTTACATCAAAATATTTTTAAAATAAATATAAATCCATGTATGTAGTTTTATGAATATATGAATATTTTCAAATTGTTTACATAATAAATATTTTTTATTAAAATAAAATTTATTGTATATAAAATTAATATTTTAATTAATTATTAAATATATCAAAAGCATGAAATAATTTATTTTAATGGTTCTCGAATTGATAATATATTTATTTAGTAATTTGTAAAATTATTAACCGTGGTACTTTTCCCAAAGTTGAAATGGTAAGCTAGTTATTTTGCTACGTAACTCCCCCCCCCCCCCCCCCCCCACCCCACACACCATTTACTGGTTAAGCAAGCAAGTATCAATGTCCATTTCTTTCTCTCTAAATCAAGCTAATGTTATTTGAAAACAATTAAAATAACTATTTCTGAAAAGAAAAAACTATTTCTGATTGATAATTACCAAATAAGTGTTGTTTTTATTGTTTTTCAAATTTCTTAAATGCATAAATCAACAATGTAGTGTTGTTATTTCACTTATTTGTCATTTTCTTCATAGAGAAAATAAAACTATCTTGTACATAAGCTTTGTAGTATTAACATATAATTAAATATATCATAAATAAAAAGTTCAAAAATATATATCATAAGTAACCTGAAACTACATTAGACACTTATCAAAAAATTTAAATACCAAATCACAGTTTATATATATATATATATATATATATATATATATAACATATAAAACCTCAAATTGAATTATAACTTCCCCAAACAAAAATGAATTTAGAAAAACGTAATCTCCAATTTATCTTGAATGTAACCACCAATCTTATAACAAACGACCTTTGTTGTGCACATGGATGCAGAGCTACCCCCTTGGTTTACAGAGTCTGTAAAAGTCGACGACAAAAAAAAAAAAAAACCACCAATCTTATGTTGATAATTAATATTAAAAACTTTATAACTGATACTTATCGATCGGAAGTTAAATTGGACATCATGAGTTATAAAATAGTGAAATTATAATGTATCTTTGTAGCATACATTGAGTTTTTAATCTTTCTACACACTACAAGAAAATGAGTGTATTGTAACGAATTTTTTCGTCACAATAAAAAATATTTCGTCACAATATTGACATTGTGACGTATTTGTAACTGTTTGTATATGGTTGCAATACAATCGTCACAAATATTTGTTGGTATCAAAACCGTAACAATGTTGTGACTTATTGAAACCGTAACAATTTCGACACAAGTCGTGACGATATATATAAGTGACAAAACAGTCACAGTTACTGACTAATAATTAAGTCACAAACCCGTCATTGTTTGTGACCATCACACCGTCTCCATTTCGTAACTCGGTGTGACGAAACATTAGTCTCCAATCGTCACAATTAAGGACTAATAGGTAGTCACGAAACAGTCTTATTTTGCTACTAATTTGTAGTCTCAGATATGTTACGTATTGTCACTGAAAATTCGTAACAATTCCGTAGTACAAGCTACTGATTTCTTAACTCAAATTGTCATGCATTTTGTCACAAATCAGTCTTAATTAGATACTTATATTTTGTCATGTATTCGTCACAATTCTTCACTGAAAAAACATCACAAATCCGTCTTAATTAGCTACTAATTTAGATGTAAAAATGGTAGAGATTACTTTTATTAAATTAGTCACAATTTTACAGAATTATATTCATATCCATATATTTTTTTACATTTATAATTCTGTAAATGTTAGCTATATTACAAAGTGCGTTTGCTATTTATTTTACAAAAACAAAATATGAAAAGACAAATTATTGAAAATAAAAATTCCATAACATCAAAAACAGATTACAAAATAAAATATAGTTATGTGAATATTAATTTTTATCAGAAACATATTTTATAACAGAGCATAGTCGTTCCAAGTCTATTTAAGAGAAAGAAACACTTTATAACACATTTAGAAGAAAAAATATGAACAAAAAGTCAATTGACTGCAAGGTCTAAAGCGTTAACTAGAAAAATAAAAACAGAGCACTACGCAAAGGCACCTTATTACAATTAAAAACAGAGCACTACGTAAACAGAGAACTATATATGAAACTATATATATGGAAAAATAAATAAACTAGGCCAAAGTATCTTACCATATATTAAAATTAGAGCACTAACGTGAACTGAAAGTCTAAAACATTAATATCAGTTTCTTTAATGGCACTTAACAAAACTAATATAAATTATATAAAGCAAAACTTGACGAGGCAAAAGCACCTCACAGAGTCAGTTTCTTCGTAACAGACAAAAAACATAACTCAGTTTCTTTGTCACAGACAAAATTCTAGTACAGAAAACTCAATGAGGCAAAATCACCTCACAGAGAACTACGAACTCAAATCCAAAAAGAGCATTAGGAGCTCAAATCAAAACATAGTTAATTAGCTAGCGTACATAAAAACTGCAGATCATTAAAATCTAAAACATAGTATAATGACAGGTTTTTAAAGCAAAGCTCTACGAACTAAAATCAAAACAGAGCACTATGAACTCAAATCAAAACAGCAGCTTCAAAAAATAACTGAAAAATAGGTAAAGGAACATAGACAAAATTATAAATGTAATCAAAAGTTATATATTTACCTGATAGTGCTTCATGCACAGATTTATCCATAAGTTCAGCAAACGCAATTGGAATGAGCCGTTGCATTAGAACATGACAATCGTGACTTTTCATTCCTGTTAATTTACCACCAGATAAATCAACACATTTTGATAGACTTGATGCATATCCATCAGAAAACTTAACATCTTTTTCAAGCCATTTTAAGAAAGCTACTTTTGCATCAGCTTGTAGTCTGAAAATTGGGAAGGGAACCTTGCCATCAGTTGTTAAGTGAAGATCTTTCCTGTTACAATACTCTTTCAAATCAAGTCGTGATTTGATGCCATCCTTTGTTTTTCCTTGAACATTCAGTAGAGTATTGATGATATTATCAAAAAAATTCTTTTCTATATGCATCACATCAAGATTGTGCCGAAGTTTATGATTCTTCCAGTAAGGCAACTCCCAAAAAATGCTTTGCTTGTGCCAGTTATGAGTGTCACCATAACCCTTTAAGCGCCCATGGTTTCCTCCGCAGTCAACTGTTTTGGGCAAACCATTTACTTTGTTCCATATTTCCTCGCCTGTAAGCAACAGAGGTGGATCATCACTCACAACCCTTCCTCTTTTAAAATTTTTCTTATTTCGCCGATAGGTATGATCTGCTGGTAGAAAACGACGATGACAATCAAACCAACTTGTTTTTCTACCATTCTTCAACTGAAATGCATCAGTCTGGTCCATACAATAAGGACATGCCAATCGACCATGAGTTGTCCATCCAGAAAGCATAGCATAAGCAGGAAAGTCACTTATTGTCCACATAAGCACAACTCGTAATATAAAGTTCTCCTTAGTAGAAATATCATAGGCCTCAATCCCGTTATCCCACAGATCCTTTAACTCTTCTATCAGTGGCTGAAGGAATATATCGAGACTTCTCTTAGGATGATTAGGTCCAGGGACTAGAATGGTTAGAAACATAAATTCTGGTTTCATGCACATCTCAGGTGGCATATTATACGGAGTCAGAATCACATGCCATAAAGAATAGTTTTGTCCTGACATACCAAATGGATTAAAACCATCTGTGCATAACCCAAGGTAAATATTTCTTGACTCAGATGCAAATTCAGGATATACCTCACGAAAATGTTTCCATGCTTTTCCATCTGAAGGATGACACATTTCTCCACCATTCATTGAATGTTCTGCATGCCATCTCATATCTCTTGCAGTATTATTAGACTGATATAATCTCTTTAATCTATCTCTAACCGGCATATAAAACATTTTGTTGTATGCAACCTTTTTCTGTCCCAAATTTTGAGTAGGTCGATATCTATCTTTTTTGCAGAATAGACGGTTTTCTAGGTTCGCAGAATCCTTCCAAAATAGCATACAATTATCTTGGCAAACATCAATCTTCTGATAAGGTAAACCTAAAGACCGCATAAGCTTCTTTATATCATAGTAAGAATTCATTGAATTGTTACCTTGTGGCAAATACTCTTGCATCATCTGAGAAATCGAATCCATACAATTTTGAGGCAAATTATAATCTGTCTTCAAACTCATGAGTCGAGCTGCTAAAGAAAGTTGTGAGAGACCTTCTTTACATCCATCATAAATTGGATGTTTAGCAGCATCCAAAATATTGTAAAACTTTTTAGCCTCAGCATTAGGCTCTTCTTCCATATTTTCATCGAATGAAGTTTCCTTATTACTATATGCATCTGATACCATTGACACATAAGGATTTACTGTCTCGGTTTGAGAGTCAAAACTAGAAGCATCTTCACTAGTAATTATATTCTCAGGATTGTTTAGAATATCATAATTCTCTCCATGAGAAATCCAAACCCAGTAGTTTCCTGTAAAACCCATATTATATAGATGACTCCACACAGTTTTTTCTTCCAATAATCTTCCATTGTCACACTTATAATATGGACAAAATAGCTTGCCATTCTCGAGAAATAGGGGTTGAATCTTTGCAAAATTCATAAAACTCTCCAAACCTTGACAAAACGTTTCTGAAACTTGATTATTGGAGCCATCGATTCTTTCATACATCCACTTTCTTGCAATTTTAATATCATTATCCAGTGACATTCTTTTCTACAGCAGAGAGCTTCTTTTTCCTTCTCCTCGACAATAGATGACTTGAAAACCTCTGTTTTCTCTTCTCAATGATTTTTTGTACAATCAACACAATTTTTTTTATTTCTATAGCTATTGTAAACGGACTATAAAAAGATTAGGATTCTAATTAATAATTTAAAAAGGAAATAATAAAGTATATTCCATATTAGATAAGGACTATAGTCCTTATAAATAGTTAAGCACTGGATAAAAAAAATGTAACATTGACATATGTTTGTAAAAGAATTTCTTTCTATTTTTAATATTATTATTGTTATGGAACTACTTTTACAGACTCAAAAGGTTGAGTCACAAATCGTGAAAAAGTAAACATAATATATTTGGTTTTAATTAGCAACAAAATTGTTATACTCCCTCTGTTTTTAAATAATAGATGTTTTGAGATTTTCACACTTTTTAATAAAACATATTAAAACTTATTTATTAGTGTATAGTTTTTTGTTATTTTATATTTCCTATATTTCTAAACCAATAAAATTTCAAGAAATGCAATTAATGTTTTTGAGATTCACAATTATTCATAATTAGTTGACAAAAATTACATTGAAAATATGAAAAATATATCTTTTTGAAACAAAAAAATTTCTAGAACATACATCTTTTAAAAACAGAGGGAGTATCATTTATGTAAAAGTTTGCAACAATAAATATATCTTTCACGGGTGTTAGTTAATGACTAAAGGTGAGTCACAATTATGTATCAAATAGAGACTTATATTTCCGTCACGGTTTCGTATCCAATTTGTGATGATACGTATAGTCACAATACTGTCACGACCGTTACATTTATTTATATAGTAACAATTACGTCTTTATTTGTGACTAAATATAGCAACGAATTACATCGTCATAATATAATGACTTAAGACGGAAAAACACAGTCACAACTACGTATTAAAAACGTCACTAAATTGTGACCGAGACAGTTTGTCTCAAGAGATCGTCACAATACATCCTTTTTTTTGTAGTGACACGAAATATAAAATTCAAACACAAAATCATGATAAAGGTAAAAAAGTTTCCGTTTGTGACAATATTGATATTAGTTTGTGTATTTGTTAGCAGCACCGAGACTAGATATCTGGGCTATTTACCAATAAGCTTCGGTGATGGAGATCACCGTCATCGTCATGTACCCATACCAGCAAATCCATATAGGCGAGGATGCGAGGCATCCCAAAAATGTCAAAGAAGTATTGAATCTCTGTTACATAATTTTTGGAATTATTTTCTAGAGAATAATGTAAACACTGGATGATTACCTAAAAAACATGCGATAAATAAAGCTGTTAAGAGTATTTGTTGTGTTTACATTAATTTTCTACCATTACAAATCAAACAGTTTCTAGAGAATGCAATGTTTTACAATGTGTGTTGAACAACAAGTCAAAATGCTTAACTTTAAATTTCAAAATTTTGACTTTGATTCATCCGATATAATAGAAAACTAGGTGACCGGTCCGCACCATGTGCGGACATTGTACGATTTCAAATTACGGACAAAATAGTGCTCAGGTTTGGAAGTAACAGATTTTATATCATAAGACCACCGTTTGGGGATAAAGCATTAGGCACAGTAAAAATGATGGTAGTCAATATTTTAAAAGGACGAGATGGAACAAAGTAACTTCGGTATCAAGAGGTAGTTATTGTGTGTATGTATAATTGCAACGTCCCAAGATAATTTATGTGTTTAAGAAGATATTTTTTTTCCAAATCTGGAATTAATAATGTATAGTTAGAGAAGTAACATATTTTACATTATCACTAATTAGAATGAGATGGTATATATGTTTTAATTATTTATTTTAGGTGAAAATTATTTTATGCATAAATTTGACTCGTGAAGCTCTTCTGAAGTGCAGGGACATATATTTTTGTCTCCGACTTCCTTTTTTTACCAGTTATTAGGATTTTTAATCCAGATCTCGACTTAACTCTTGAAAGTGCAACGTAAAGCTGCCATGAGAGAACACTGGCCTAGACAGAAACATTATTAATATTTAATCAAATGTTTTATGTATTATTAAAACTAAATTTTTTCTTCATATATTTTATGTATTATTCATATAAATATGTATTGTTCAAATACAATTCATATGTTTAGTGTATTATTAAAACTAAATTTGTTCTTCATTCAGTCTTTGTGGTTTAAAACTATAAGCCTTTTAAACATTACTTAATTCAATCTACTTTGATGTTTAAATTATTATCATATACTTTGAAATATGAAATAAATAAATCACGCATGTGCAGACATCGATATGATTTATATAATGCATGTATAGCTATTATTATTAGTGCATAAGTGGATTGTAATTATATTTCACTCTCGTTGTATCTTTGTATCTTACTCATTTAGGTTTCTCCACATATAAGTCTCTCTCCCTCTCTCTCATCATAAACCTTTTAATATTTTGAAAAAGATAAAAAGGTAATTACGATCATATCGTGCGTGCGGGCATTCATATGATTCATATATTACCCGTCTAGCTATTAGTATAAGTATATAAGTAGATTATAATTCTTTCTCAATCTCTTTGTATCATTATGTCTAATTCATATACTACATGTTACGTTATTATTATAAGTGCATAAGTGGATCGTAGTTATCTCTCTCTCTCTCTCTCTCTCTCTCTCTCTCTCTCTCTCTCTTTCTCTCTCTCTCTCTCTCTCTCTCTCTCTCTCTCTCTCTCTCTCTCTCTCTCTCTCTCTCTCTCTCTCTCTCTCTCTCATCGTAAAGCTTTTTTTTTGAAAAAATAAAAATGTAAACATTCTTTTAATTCACCGATTATCTTTTAACTACCACAATTTTGATTTATATGGGAATGTTTCCTAGTTTAATATTTTATCATGAATTTTTTTGGGTGAATTACCAACTAATCATAGTTTGCCAATTAATGTACAGCTTTTTTTAAAGATAATAAATAAAATAATAATAATTTGTGTTAAGTTTTTTAAAATAAATAAAAAAATATTAGTAGCTGCCAAAAGATAATTTTTTTAACAATTTTAAAACCGTCACAAAAGAGTAAATCATAAACACTAAACACTATACCCTAAACCCTTGGACAAAGCTTAAACCCTTGGGTAAAAATCAAACATTAAACTCTAAATTCTTGGATATACCCTAAACCCTTGAATAAATCCTAAACACTAAACTGTAAACCCTTGGGTATACCCACTAAATCTCTCTCTCTCTCTCTCTCTCTCTCTCTCTCTCTCTCTCTCTCTCTCTCTCTCTCTCTCTCTCTCTCTCTCTCTCTCTCTCTCTCTCTCTCTCTCTCTCTCTCTCTCTCAAATTAGTGTTACTTTCCTATTTGTAATTTGTTAATTTTTTTATTAATAACTTACCTTATTTTCATTGCGTATTACTTACGCAACTTGGTATCATATTTATTACTTTGTTTAAATAATTTACCTTTAGTTAATTTGGTTTTAATAACTTACTATATATTAAATACGAATTACTTTGGCAAGTTGATATCATATTTACTGCAGACCAATTTATGATAATATAATAGGTATCTTAATGTTCTAAGATCACATATCCTAGAAAACAAACAGATGAATGTTGTAACATACACTGAATTCACTGTTTGAATTTCGCATCAGAGACTCAAGTCACTCAACGCGAGTATACTATTGATAACATGTTTCAAAACTTAAACAACTTCAATGAACTTCCGTTCAAATGCATGATTGATTCAATCTCCTCCAAAGATAAACTCTCAATTTGATCTTCTGATAAACTCAAGTCTGAAAGAACAGGTAAAAAATTATATTTACCCAATCACAACTTCTAATGACGTTTTCTTTTGATAAAAACATGAGATAACTTGGTTTATCCGTACTTTTTCTTTGGTTGCATAATATATCTTGTGATAGTTTTTCCCAAGTAGCATTCCAAACGTTTTTTGGATTTGTGATACTATGTGTTAGCAATAGGACACAAAACAACTTGCGTAGATCCTTTGCTGATGCCCAATAACTTGCTTCTTTAATAGTTTCAATATTTGCTTCATCATCGTCCTTCCGGATAACCGAAGAAGTTAACTTTTTCTAAAAAACGTCATTAGATTAAGCTTTGAAGAAAATAAGCAACTTAAAATGTAGACCATAGGAAAATGTAATATATATATATAACACATATAACAGTGTTGATATGATTGCACGACAAGTTAGTATCAAATAATATATTCATACAATTTATTAGATTTTTTTTATTGCTATATAGATGTTCTGAATATAAATACCAAATCACAGTTTTTACATATATATATATATATATAACATATATAAAACCTCAAATTGAATTATAATTTCCCCAAACAAAAATGAATTTAGAAAAACGTAATCTCCAATTAATCTTGAATGTAACCACCAATCTTATGTTGATAATTAATATTAAAAACTTTATAACTGATATTTATCGATCGGAAGTTAAATTGGACATCATTCGTTATAAAATAGTGAAATTATAATGTATCTTTGTAGCATACATTGAGTTTTTAATCTTTCTACACGAAATATAAAATTCAAACACAAAATCATGATAAAAGTAAAAACGTTTCCGTTTATGACAATATTGATATTAGTTTGTGTATTTGTTAGCAGCACCGGGACTAGATATCTGGGCTATTTACCGATAAGCTTCGGTGATGGAGATCACCGTCATCGTCATGTACCCATACCAGCAAATCCATATAGGCGAGGATGCGAGGCGTCCCAAAAATGTCGACAAAGTATTGAATCTCTGTTACATAATTTTTAGAATTATTTTCTAGAGAATAATGTAAACACTGGATGATTACCTAAAAAAACATGCAATAAATAAAGCTGTTAAGAGTATTTTGTTGTGTTTACATTAATTATCTGCCATTACAAATCAAACAGTTTTTAGAGAATGCAATGTTTTACAATGTGTGTTGAACAACAAGTCAAAATGCTTAACTTTAAATTTCAAAATTTTGACTTTGATTCATCCGGTATAATAGAAAACTAGGTGACCGGTCCGCATCCTGTGCGGACATTGTACGATTTCAAAATACGGACAAAATAGTGCTCAGGTTTGGAAGTAACATATTTTATATCATAAGACCACCGTTTGGGGATAAAGCATTAGGCACAATAAAAATGATGGTAGTCAATATTTTAAAAGGACGAGATGGAACAAAGTAACTTCGGTATCAAGAGGTAGTTATTGTGTGTATGTATAATTGCAACGTCCCAATATTTTTTTTTTTTGTCGTCGATTTTTACAGACTCTGTAAACCAAAACGGTAGCTCTGCATCCATGTGCACAATAAAGGTCGTTTGTTTCCTAGCATTACGTGCTAAGCCATCGGCCTTCTGATTTTGTGTGCGTGGTACATGAATGATCTCCAAGCTGTGAAAGGATTCTCTCAACGTCTTTATATCTTCTAAAAAGGTAGCAAATGCCGGCCATTCCTCTGGTTCAGAAACCATCTTTACCAGTTGCAAGCAATCTGTTGCAAACGTGACCCTAAACTGACGCAAATTCCTCATACTTTCCATTGCCCATATTAGTGCTTCTATCTCCGCGTGTAGAGGAGAGAGGGAAGCTCTTACATTCCGTGCTCCCATTAGTCATGTAAAACCTTCTAGTGTGCTATACCATCCCTGCCCAGAGTAGGCATCCTTTTCCTTCCAAGATCCATCCACAAAACACCACCGTCCGGGAATCATCGGCAGATTCGGTTGCTGTGGATTTGTGATTGGTGCTTGCACTATTTGAGCCTCAGCCCATAGCCGTGATTCCGTTACCGCCAATTGAAGAGTCTCCCGCGGGTCTATATCTAAATTACTAAAGACCTTATTATTTCTTCCTTTCCAAATATACCATAATATCCAAGCAAATTGATGATCTTCCATATTAGGTTGAACTCTCCAAAAAAGGTGATCCATATTTGTGAACAAAGATTCCGTCGGAAACGTCCCAAGATAATTTATGTGTTTAAGAAGATATTTTTTTTCCAAATCTGGAATTAATAATGTATAGTTAGAGAAGTAACATATTTTACATTATCACTAATTAGAATGGGATGGTATATATGTTTTTTTAATTTATTTTAGGTGAAAATTATTTTATGCATAAATTAGACTCGTGAAGCTCTTCTGAAGTGCATGGACATATATTTTTGTCTCCGGCTTCCTTTTTTTACCAGTTATTATGATTTTTAATCCAGATCTCGACTTAACTCTTGAAAGTGCAACGTAGAGCTGCCATGAGAGAACACTGGCCTAGGCAGAAACATTATTAATATTTAATCAAATGTTTTATGTATTATTAAAACTAAATTTTTTCTTCATATATTTTATGTATTATTCATATAAATATGTATCATTCAAATACAATTCATATGTTTAGTGTATTATTAAAACTAAATTTGTTCTTCATTCAGTCTTTGTGGTTTAAAACTATAAGCCTTTTAAACATTACTTAATTCAATCTACTTTGATGTTTAAATTATTATCATATACTTTGAAATATGAAATAAATAAATCACGCATGTGCAGACATCGATATGATTTATATAATGCATGTATAGCTATTATTATTAGTGCATAAGTGGATTGTAATTATATTTCACTCTCGTTGTATCTTTGTATCTTACTCATTTAGGTTTCTCCACATATAAGTCTCTCTCCCTCTCTCTCATCATAAACCTTTTAATTTTTTGAAAAAGATAAAAAGGTAATTACGATCATATCGTGCGTGCAGGCATTCATATGATTCATATATTACCCGTCTAGCTATTAGTATAAGTATATAAGTAGATTATAATTCTTTCTCAATCTGTATGTATCATTATGTCTAATTCATATACTACATGTTACGTTATTATTATAAGTGCATAAGTGGATCGTAGTTATCTCTCTCTTTCTCTCTCTCTCTCTCTCTCTCTCTCTCTCTCTCTCTCTCTCTCTCTCTCTCTCTCTCTCTCTCTCTCTCTCTCTCTCTCTCTCTCTCTCATCGTAAAACTTTTTTTTGAAAAAATAAAAATGTAAACATTCTTTTAATTCACCGATTATCTTTTAACTACCACAATTTTGATTTATATGGGAATGTTTCCTAGTTTAATATTTTATCATGATAAGAAGAATTATCTGAAACCTAATATATATTAAAAATTAAAAAATAAAATATGATATAAACACATATATATTGTGTTGTTATCTGAAACTATCTTTTAAGAATAAATTAAACTAAAATAAAACAGAAACACATAACTAAAGATTAATCAAGAAAAATTATCAATTTTGTATAACTAAAAAGAGAACATTTAGTTTATAATACTATATTCAAAGCGATTTTTGTTCTCTCACGTTAAAAGTTATAGCGTTTAAAATCTTCATTATCCTTAATACATAATTAGATTAGATTTGTTAATATAGAATTACTCACAAATTTAAAACGAATTTCATTAATTTGATTCTCATCATTATCTACAAAATTATATATTATGTGATCCAACAATATTTACATCAAAATATTTTTAAAATAAATATAAATCCATGTATGTAGTTTTATGAATATATGAATATTTTCAAATTGTTTACATAATAAATATTTTTATTAAAATAAACTTTATTGGATATAAAATTAATATTTAATTAATTATTAAATATATCAAAGGCATGAAAATAATTTATTTTAATGGTTCTCGAATTGATAATATATTTATTTAGTAATTTGTAAAATTATTAAGCCCGCAACTACGGGCAAAACACCTAGTATTCATTGTATATAACGAATATAGAAAATATGAGATATTATTTAATTTTTTAGGTAACAGAAAATCGTAGTGAACTTTTGATAAAGTTGGCGATTTGTTTTGAAAAAATGTAAAAAAGGCAGTGGCATAGCAACATAAATAAGTTGAAAAACCAAGGGCAGAATACTATGAGTGATTCTGTTTTAATAGTATAGATGTTTTGAAATCAAAGCGAAGCTGATTAGCCAGATCGTACCAATCGTGTATCTTAATTAACCGAATCCAAATTGAGCTAATAATCGGTTTTGAATTAAATAAAAATGATGTGCCAACACCAGTCAACCATAAGGTCCATAACACCTAGTTCAAATTCAATCAAATACAAATCATAACTGTTTTAATTTGGATATATAAATAATGTGAAGAATTAAAAATTTATTTGGATTGCTTACATATATACAGTAGAAACTCTGTCAACTGAATAATCAACGATTATATATATATATATATATATAGTTTTATATATGTACAAAAAATGTATTGTATTTAAAATTCACAATAAAATTCATTGTTTTTAGTACTTTAATATATTTTTGGTGACATTTAGTAAAATTATATCTAAAACAGAATTTTAATTTTATGAAACATACTTCATATACACCAAATAATAAAATAAAATAATAGAAGAGTCAATTTTCTAAAATTTAGTTAATATATAAACGATAAAATCTAAAAAGGAAAAGTTTTAAAAATTAAATATCTCTATAAATTAATAACATAACATAAGCCTAAAATTATTGTTTTGTAGATTTTTATTGTACTTTGAAGTTTCTTTACTAATGGACCTCTGATTTAAAGAGCACGAAATTTGCTATTTTTGAAGATTTAACAATATTTATAAACAGTGGATTTAATTATATTTATTTTTAGCACGAGTTATTTATTTTATAGCTAATTTTTCATATATGAAAAATCTTTAACTAAATATAATGAAGATTATGTAAGGTTTTCAATTTATTCTGAAATAAGTGTAGTTTCTATATTTGGAAGAAAATTTTGATACTCTCTTTTTCTATCTATAATATCTTTTCAAAATGAATTCAAAATAAATAACTGAAATTTAAATTGTTTGTTTGTTTAGTTAGAATTTTGTTAAGATGGTTATTCAAAATATGGTTAGTATAAAAGTAAAACTCGTAAACCAGTAACAAAACAGATTTTGTTTAAGGTATTAGGTGAAAAAAAATATTGAAACTACATATATTGTTATTTTAAAATATTATTCTAAGTAGCTGTCTAAAATATTATAAAATTTATAACTATCTATTATTTATCAATAGAGGGTTTGGAGATATGTTTTAGGGTTTAGACTTTATGTTTAGAATTATGATTTTTGGGTTTATAGTTTATATTTGAACAATGATTTTTCATATTATAGTATATTTGTTACAATATATTAACAATTATTGTTATTTTAAAATCCTCTATTGAAAAGCACTGCTCAAAATAACTTGTTAGTTAAGAAACAATATTTTCTTAATGTCTCTATATTTTAAAATAACCGAATGTCAGTTAGTATAAAGTTCTTCATATTGCAGTATATTTTAAAATATATGAAGGTTGATTCTGCCGTAATATGATGTAGTCATTAAGTGGTCATATATATTTTTATTTAAGGTAAATATAGATCCTACGATTTTGGTAAGTAATAATTATCTTTATTTTCAATTACAATTTAAATGCAGTGACATAAGATTATAATTATTGAGGAAAACTAAAGGTTATTTCAAACTTGTACTTCTATTTTAATAGTTTAGACTATATTTTGATCTGCTCTTTAAATAAGTAGATATATTTTTATTTTAATAAAATTTAATTAAATTTGTAATTTTGATTAGAGAATAAATAATTTTTAAATTTTCTATTTGTGTTTCAAAAAAAATTGTTCTATTATAATAATTGATTTTCAAGCGGTGTTTTCATATCCAACGCAGACCTATGATTGAATAGATAAATCCACTGATATGTGTATAATTTAGTTTAATTTAATAAAAAGAATTGTAATTATAATCTTAGAAAACCTGGTAAAAATCTAAAAATCCGCTATTAACCTAAGATCCGATATGAGATGAACCGCTGAAAACCAAAAATTTTTTTTTTTTTTGAAATGTTTATTAAATAATCCATACTTCTTACTATTATATAAAATTGAAAAAGTAACTATTTAGACTTTAATGAAATTTATATTATCTCATTTGAAAAAAATGAAACAGTGGTAATAGGAAACTTTATTATTGATATGAATTTTTTTTTTTGTTACTATGATAAGTTTGTATTTTTATTTATGGTTAGATCAAAATTGGCATATCGTTATTATGTAAAAATGGCATAATAATATTTTTTTAATTTGCATGTATATATTCATATCCGATCTTTAAATAATATTATAGATAAAAAATAATTTTAAATTAAATGGAAAGTATGTACTGCACAAAAATTAAAATTATTATCATTCACAAAATATGGAAAGTCTTAATTAACATAGTTGTAGAGAATATCTATTTTTAGTTTAAATTAAATGCCAATGGAAAAACTTGTAAATACATTGAAATGCAATGGCATAATTCTAAATTTTTAAAATAGGATCATGCTTTAATAGTATAGATTTGTAAATGTGTACAGTCGATTTTTAAATAATTAGACGAATTGAAATATGCACGAGAGACACATGTTTATGCATGTTAAATAACCAGTATTTAATATTGGGCAATTTTTTTCCAAATATGTGAATTTCAAATAAGAGAAAGGTTTTGTAAGAAAAATTACAAAAGATTGGTCAATTTTAATGTATCTCTTTTCTTCGACCAGTCTTCATGTTAAACGTTCTTTAATTTTATGGGAAATGAAGAATGCAACAGCCAACATGCGATACACATGCATTTGTAACTATTCTCGAATGGTACACCAAATTAATTGTGTTATATGTTTTAGTTTTCCATTAAAATTTCTCCGATTTACGATATGCAGATACATGCTTGTCGCTTGGTAAATATATACTGATTTTAAGTTGTGCTAAAATACACAAAAGAAAAAAGAAGAGAACGTAAACAAATGGCTTCTTCGGTCACCACTTTAGCCCTAATCCTTGTCATGATCTTCCACCTCACGCCGGAAACAACCGCCGCTCGCCATCTCAACGATCAGAAGGCAAGCGATGAAAAGAAATACCTGTTTTTACCGGGCTTTCCCTTCGGCCGTGTTCCTCCGTTACCGTCACTTTTTTCATCCGTTACCGTTTGTACGTTCACCAATTCATGGATACGTTCCAAGTTTACCGTTACCGTCACCGTCACCAGCTCCGGCAACTCTTCCTGGTTTCACTGGCTTTAGGTTCCCCCCACCCGCCGATCCTCACGCTGCCACCGTCGTGATTTTCTAGGCTAACGCCGTTATTATATATGATAATTATCAGTTGGAAAAACGATTGATCATGTGTACTCGATGATATAAGACATGCTTATTTCATGAAAGTTTAATAAAGATAAGTCGTGTAAGTGTAACAAATTAACGATCTAATTAATAAATAAAGACTTCTATTTGAGATCTTTGCACCGAGGATCTTTCTCTCAATCTCACACATTCTCATGGAGTGGAGTTTACGAGTGCGCGTGAAGTCAAACCGTATATAAAAGTAAAAGTGACCATATACATATATACGTGAATGGCTCAAGTTGGAAGTGTTGTTTTAACAGTTTCATAGTAAGTATAATTAAAATGCTTGATCCAAACTTTTTAACAAAGATTTGTTCTCAAAATTTTTCTTTAACAAATATTTGTTCTCACAAAAACTTTGTAACAAAACACAGTACGAGATATCAAGGTGATCAGGTGGTTCTTTGAGATTCTTACAGACGACTATCAGCGATCGCAGATTCAATACTCTGTCGGCATGATGGTATTATATCTCTTCAAATATTTTATTGGAACTTTTACAATGGCAAGGTTCTTTTTGTTTTTTTTTGTAGAAGTTAGAAGCCATGACTCAAACAGACACAACATCGTCAGCGTAGAGCTGGTAACTTTATTATTAATATTGGACACGTACATTTTCTTAGCACCTTATGCTCAATTAACTACAACAGTCGGATGCTTCCTTGGACACTTTTTAGTAAGTGGTTTCCCACATAGTAACTCATTCCCAGTGTAAATGGACGGATCTTCAAACTTCAGACGCTTAGGTATGCTCCCCTCCAGTTTATTGAACGAAAGATTCAGCGTATGCAGTGAAGATATTGCTGCCAAGCCATGAGGAATTACACCAGACAGCCTGTTTCTCGATAGATCAAGCGTCTCCAAGTGACCAAGTTTCGAAATTTTCCCGGGAATACTTCCTGAGATGGAGTTTCCTGATAGGTTCAGGATTCGAAGGTAAGAGAGCTTCAATATTTCCGCGGGAACTTCTCCGGTTATGTTGTTTCCAGAAAGATTTATGCTATCGAGTATATCTTGGTATTTACTAGTTCTTGTAACTCCGGAGACAATATCCTGAAACCCCTGGGAGGTTTCCCCTTGCGCGATGGCTGTTAGACTCCCCATGCATTTTGGAATGGGACCGGATAGTTTGTTTTCTGAGAGATCCAGAATGTGTAGTTTCTGGACGTTGCAGAGATCATCTGGGATTTGACCATCAAAGGAGTTACTCTGCAAACGAAGCATGGACAGAGTAAGCTCCTTACTTAGCCACGACGGAAGTTTCCCGGTCAGCTTGTTTCCTCCAAGATCAATGTGTGTAAGACTAGAGCAGTTCTGAAACGCGTCTGGGATATTACCTTCCAATGCATTCTGGTTCAGAAGCAAGACATTGAGAGAAGACATCTCACAGAGAGAGACTGGTATTTCGCCTGATATGTTATTCTCAGACGCGTCGATTCCGTAAAGGCTGGACGAACTTTGCCAGCATTTTGGGAAACCACCAGAGAAACGGTTGTTTCTTAGATTGAGGATTCGCAGTCCGGTGACTTCACATAGAGACGGTGGGATTTCTCCGGTGAAGCTGTTATCAAAGAGGTACATTTTTGCCACACTTGGCATCAAAGCGTCGATGTTAAGAGGAAGAGAACCGGAGAAGTTGTTCTGGTAAAGATAAATCTATGCTGCGTCTGTCGTCCAGCGAGGAAAAGAGCCTTCGAAGTTGTTGGAGCTCAAATCAATGGTCCTTAACATTGGGAACACAAGATTATGAGGTAATGTACCTTTGATTCTGTTGTTTTCTAGAATCAGTTCAGTTACATGAGAAGCTATACCCGAGAACCAGCTGTGTGGTATTTTATCCGCAATCCCAGTGTTCCTGAGAGTGACAAAGTTGAGTTTGTCTTGTACTTGAAGCCACATTGGAAAGGAAGGGCCGATCTGGCAGTTCGCGATGTTGATCTGCTCTAGTCTGAAAGGAGGAACCCAAGTAGATGGTACCTTAAAGACGAGAGATCTGTCTGGTTCAGTTGTGAGATAGATTCTTTTCAAGCTTCTCAGATTGACGAAGTGAGACTTTAGCAGAACACCTTCCCACCTGTTCTCCATCAAGTATAGCTCCTCGAGCTCCTCAAGCTTCCCGAAGCTTTCAGCGATCGTCCCGTTCATGGCATTGAAAGAAAGATCAAGTTTCTTCAGCGATGACATGTTTCCCACCGAGGAAGGGATCGAACCCGTGAAGAAATTGGATGAAAGATCCAGAAACTCTAGATTCCTCAACGCTCCAAGCGACTCAGGCAATGTTCCGTTTAACTTGTTGAAACGAAGATCGAGATAAACCAAGCTATTGACTTTGTTTATGGAGAAGGAGTCAAGAAACCTATGGATTTGACCTTGGTGATCGTTTATCGAAAGGTCAAGATACTTCAGTTGAGGAAGGTATCCGAAAACATCTGGAAGTTCTCCCGTGAGTCTGTTATCGAACAGATCTAGTTTCTCTAGAAGCTTCAGCTTCTTGAATCCGGAAGGTATCGAGCCTTCGAGTTCACACCGTCTGAGGAGTAGTTTTTTGAGGCTGGTGAGATCGAATAGCCAGTTTGGTATGGGCGAACTGAAAGAGTTTTGAGACAAATCAAGAACTTCAAGAAGCTTCAGATTCTTCGCAGGCGAGGACAAAGAGAGAGGTGAGTTCCCGAGCCCACAGCTGTACAGATGCAACTCCTTCAGCTTCGAGAGTTTACTGAAATCATGTAACCATGTTTCACCGGCACCGATCAGACTCACAGACCCCATGTTTAGGTACGTCAGTGAAGAGGACAGACCCGAAAGCCACCCGAGGTTGCTTGCCCGCAACTCAAACGCAGACGAATAAAAGGAAGGCTGTGATCCAGTGTTCAGATCAAGAGACTCGAGCTTCGACAAATTTCCAAGAACGGCAGGAACTTCACCAGAGAAGGATGAGAATGAAAGATTCAGGTATCTTAGACTAACGATGTGGCCGATGAACTCGGGGATCTCAAGGCCGTTGAAATCATTTGAACTCAAGTCCAGATAGCTCAAGAACTTGAGACTTGTCAGAGATGGATGTATCTTCCCCCCCAAGCAACTACTTTCAGACTCATCGAAGTAAACTAGTTGATTTGGGTTTCTGAGATCAATCTTGATGACACGGCTTGTTCTGCTGTCGCAGAGAACACCGCGCCAGTTGCAGCAGTCAGGTCCGGACCAAGAAGAGAGTCGACCAGAAGGATCAGTAAGTGATTGTTTGAAGGTGACAAGAGCTTGGAGCTCGGTGGGTATACATTTAGTACTATTAGATGCTGATCCCAAATTAGGTTTTTGGAGAAGGAAGATGAAAATCAGAAATGAGAAGAAGAAGCTTGGCCTGAGCTTTAGATTGAGCTTGAGGTCCATACTTCAAGTTATGTGTTTGTTGGTTTCGTTATGTTCTCTACTTTTTGTCAAACGTGTATTTATAGATGTGTTAGAGAGGCAAACATATTACACCACCAGTACATGTATATATTTAAATACGATTATACGCATATGGGCTCGTGAAAACTGGCTGGCATGCATGAAAAGTCATACTATATATTACAAGGCTCGTGGTAGTGTTTCCTCGGACGACCACTCCTTGACTTGATGATAAAAAAGTCATACTATATATTTTCTTAAAATATGGATCTTGCCTAATACACATGATTTAGTACTAAATGATTAGATTTATGATTTGTTTACACTGTCCATAGTGCCGTTGATGATGTCAACGAGTCTACCTAAATTGCTTACGCAGATTTTAGTAAAGGGACTAAACTAGCAAAAAACAATTTTGATCTTGTATTGTTTCCCTTAGCTGATCCGCTCCGTTTAGGAGGGATATCAGTGCCTCCGTCTACAAGATAAATAAAAAGAAAGATAAAGGATCTCTTTACTTTAGATCCTCTTTGGTAAGATTTGTCTTTTCGATTCACCATTTATTAGAATTTGGTATGAGACTGAAGTAACATAGCACATGACAAGGTCAATCAATCTCTTGTTGAAACCCATATTCAATTTCAAAGCTTCAATAATATTTTATTCCACTATTTCGTAGGGTTTACTTTTTTTTTGTCACGATTTCGTAGGGTTTGCTTATGTTTGTTTGATAGTCATAAATTAATGCTATATGTTTCGGATTAGTCTGGGAAGTAAAAGTCTTTTTGCGCCACAAGAATTCAGTCAAGAGAATATCAATACTATTAAAACAGAAGGCCCTTTTTTGAGGTGCCCTTCTTTTTCAACAATATTTACAGATCATTGCCATTGAAATATTTAAAACCTATAGTTTTAAATATAAAATATATTAACGATAAACAATTTAATTCAAGAACTATTTATTATTTTTCTAATTCCCTTTCCGTTTCTACTACGGAGGTGATGGAAACATTGATTTTCCCCCGCAAAGCTTTGGATTTCACAGTGGTTCACGACACCATATCTTTTGGTTCTCTCAAAGGTAAGGGTTCTTCGTGTACTTCGTTTAATCATTTTAGAACGGAGACGAGATGGATCGTGAACGGACATGACTAGGTTTAAAATCGATTTGAAATCTGGTGATTTAAGTTAGGATGCAATTCAGAGTATTAGTTATAATTATGGCTATCGAATGGTAGAGGGATGAAATCACAATGATTTCTTTTGAGATTTCTATAAGTATTGAGTTTGATTTTAATACTGATGAGATGAGGTTTATATGGTGGATTAATTGTGGTGGGTTTACAAGTGAGAAACTTAAGGTTTCCAAAAGATACATCAGAACAGAAACGATGGAATGTACTAATCTATGTTTGTTGTGTATTGAGTCTGGAATGATGTGGTGTTCGTCGATATTTTATTTTTCGAGGTGTGGAAACAATATTCCCTGATATGGCTGTTAGTATTGATGCTTAGAACTTCATTATCTCTGGTACATAAGGCTTTCTGGTGTTTTTGGGCTCTCTTTTAAATATTTAGATTAGTTATATATATATATATATATATAAAACATAAGAAAACAAAATATACTATGATATTATAAAAATAATTTAAAAATATGAATCTAGATCTAATAATCAAGATACCAGGTTCTAGATTCGATTTTGACGGAGCATATCTCGCGTCGAATCCAGATCCCGGATAATAAGTCTGAGGCCTATTTAATATATCATTTTCTTATGTTTAATCAAACAACTGTTTCACATGTTTTTATAGTAATCATATTTAATTATAAATTTATATACATAGTAAATAATATTGCCGACAAAAAAAAGTAAATAATGTTAAAAACTCTAATATATTTAACAAAGATTTTTACATGTGTTTTTAAATTTAAATATTTTAGGTAAACAATATTTTTTCTTCATCTAATATCTTTAGCAAAATATATTTTATTCTTTGCTTACAAGATATTCTTATACACTAACAATATTTTTGAATAATCAATTTAACTGAATTGTAACAAATCTAAGTATTTTACTCATCAATACAATTAAAACAACAACATTTTTTTAGATATCCATCAATACAATTAAAACAACAGTTTTTTTAGATATCCATGATCTTTCAAAGTATTTACAGGACTGCCACTACTTACTAATTTAAAAAATATATTTATTATTTATTTAAACAAAACAAAAAAATTTCTAAAACTACTCCCCACCAAAACATATAGTTAAGAGAGAAGATCTTTTTTCAAAAAAAAATTCTTGATTTGTTTTTCTTAAATAACTAAATATCAAAATATCATCAATAGAAAAGGCAACCTTCTGTTTCACAAGTATTTATATGCTACTGAGTAATTTTTAGACTATTTTTTTTATTTAATTTTTTTTAAATCGCAGATAACAACTCCTGATTTTGTGTTATCTTTTTCCAATGTCAAAAATTACACAATCGGATAAACCTTACCTAACAAAACATATAACCCAAAATCATTAAACATATATCAACTAACTCTGCCTAAAAGTATATATACTAAGAAATAAAGTTTCTATAGTATGTATATATACATAATTTATATTCGTAATTAAATTAGTACACTAAGTAATAAATATAAAGTAACTTAATCCATCTATTAACTATTTTCTAAATTATAAAATAACATAATAAAATATATGCATGAATTTTACAACATACTTAAACTTATTAAAAAATATATTAAAGTATGATATATAAACTAATAAATAATTTCATATTAATATTTTATTTTATTTATCAAGTATAAAACGGGTTGAACGACAATATTTAATTTTAAAATAATGATGACAGAAAACATAATAATAAAATAAATTTTAACAATATAAAAGATTACAATAAATTTACAGGTTTAATAGAATTTTTAAATAGCGAGTTTAACCAGATTACATATAGAGTCATCGATTTTATTGGTTTAACAGCGGGTTCAGACCGGGTTACAAAACACTAAATATAAGACTTTATGTGTAACATTTCAAATTATATACGCAATAA
This sequence comes from Raphanus sativus, assembly GCF_000801105.2. NCBI lineage: Eukaryota > Viridiplantae > Streptophyta > Magnoliopsida > Brassicales > Brassicaceae > Raphanus > Raphanus sativus. The sequence goes on along the minus strand of NC_079513.1, from coordinate 17,704,193 downwards.
AAAATATATATCAGAAAATAATCCCGTCCTTTCAAGGACGGGTCAGAATCTAGTATTTTCTTAAGATGCTAGCTTAGCTACTCTCACCGTCTCAGCCTTCACCGACGCTATTATTCCCTTTGACTTGCAAATTCAAAATGGGGTTTTGAGGGTCATATCATATAATAAGTTTCTGTTATAAATAAAGAAGAGATCTGAATGAATCGGTATGTATTATTCCATAAATAATGAATTCTTTATATATTGATATAACAATGGGCTCCTTAAAAACTTTACCGAGAAAATCTAATGGAAAAACTATGGTTAGGAACATCTCAAATGTAAAATTCTATTTTTCTTTTAAAATGGAATGAAAAATGAAGTAAAATTACTTCAACTCAATTTCATATTTCATTTTATAACGGAGTAATGAACAAAAAAATTATTTTATTTATGGAGTAAACTCCGTTATAGAATGAGATATGAAGTTGGATCGGAGCATTTTTTATTTAATACTTAATTTCACTCTATTTTAAAAGAAAAAATAGAGTAAGATTAGAAATGCTCCGAAAAAGAATACATCGCGTAATAACTTTCCTTCATGCTTACATACGTCCGGCACCGATCTTGACTTTCATAAGGCTGGAAGCAATGACTTTCATAAGGCTGAAAGCAAAATAAGAAAAATAAGTTGCCCCATGGTTCAAACCTAAGCCCTTTACCCCAATTCAATGTTATGTAAACTACTACACTAAAAATATTTTATTGAAATCAGGACCGATATTTATACATAATATTAGAGGGCCGGAAGCCAATACTTCTATGGCTTCCCCTGAGGGCCGGTACCTGCATGCATTGTGAACTAACGTTCTATAAAATGAAAACTGAAATCCATGTGTTCTTATTAGATCTACTTAGGTTAAAATAAGTATTCTACCTTAATAAAAGTTATTTAAATATTTTTGGAATGCACATTCTACATTTAACATATAACTCTAAAATTTGCATAATAAACAAACTACAAACGACTCTGAATCTATATGCAGAAAGTGAATTCAAACCTGAGTTCTTATAGTATAATGTCTATTCTATAGATAAAAATGAATTGTTGCGAAAATTATGGGAAGTGTAGTAAATTATGAGAAGTGCAATTATGAAAATATTTGCAAATACTTTGTTTCGATATTTTCGAAAATCAAAATTTTCTAGACAACATGTGTTTAGTAGTATATCTCATTACCGAAGATGACATAAAAGATTCAGTAGTCAGTAGTTGGTTTATGTTCATATAGCGCCTCATTCCTAGATCGAAAGCCCAATCTAGCAGTTTTGTTCTTTTTAGTCATTCAGTTAAATGAAAAATAACTTTTTGTTTCATTTTAGGATATTGTGTTTAGAGTCTCAATTTGGAGAAGTATGAGTTTTATTAAGATCGGGTTTAGGGTATTATTTCAATTTGAAAATTGTGTTATGACTATAATCTGATAAATAATTTTCAATTTGCTCGTGGTAGTGTTTCCTCGGACGACCACTCCTTGACTTGATAATAATAAGTCATATTTTATATTTTCTTAAGACGTGGATCTTGCCTAATCTATTTATATAAAAGAAGTTTTTCATCCCTCCTGGGGTGTCCACCTAGGATCCAGCGTGGAAACTGAAGCCTCCCGCGTCGACACATCAGAAACTCACCGTTTCATTAAATGCGTATCGTGATGGGCTTGCTTTGTGAATTCTGCATTTGGGCTCTGCGTTTGGTCTCTGTAACCGGCCCGAGAAGAGGTGCGTCCTCTAACCCGTCGTCTCTCCTTTCCTCCAACGACGGCGCATGACGTCTAAGCTTCCTTTCCCAGACTGAAACTGATGTTGTTGTAACTTCTGTGTTTATTCCAATTAATTCAATCACCCACTATGAAGTTTTGGTGTTTATAAATAGGGTTTTCGATTCTGTCAGACTCATCAGTTTCTCTTCCTCGGTCATCAGAATCCTTAAAAACCTCACACCAGTCATTGTTGCCTCATCGATTCTGACCTATCTCTGATGAGATGACGGAGCCACCATGGTTACGTTCGATGTTCATTCAACAAACTTCTGTTAGAAATTAATTTCATTGTTGAAACTGGTAAGCACCTTAGGGAATCATATTCAAATATTTGATTCGTATCTTGCAGATTTGTTTTCTTCGTTCTTCTTCTTTGGTGGGTTGAGGTTCTGATTTGTGGGATGCAGGTTTATTTGTGCCGAGTATGGGAGATGATAAGAAGATATCCCTGTGGCGCAAAGATGGGAATAGTTTAGCAGTTCCGGTTGCGGTGAAGAACGATGGTGATAGTAAGGTTAATTCCTTTCTAGATTACTTTATTCATGTGAGTATCTCTGATGCAGTTTCTTTCTGATGCATTAAAGTGCACATGAAGTGTTATAGATAAAACGTTTCTGAAATAGCTCATCATAACCAACAACGGGTTTACATGCTTGTGGGTTTGACTAAAAGCAACATTTTATAGCTTCTCTTTATCAATTCAGCAGTAAAAACACAATAAAGGAAGAAACTTCAGGCGATGAAGAATCAAAGGCCCTCTGTCGGAGGGAAATTGAATGTTAGTCTTTTCCTTTTTTATTATTGATATTGATTTAAGTTTCATCTTTGTTGGTATCAAAAGATATAAATGAATTCTTTTAATTACTGTTTTTTTTTTGTTCTGTGTGTGGCTAAAGCTGTTGGTTGAGTCTGAGTTTAGCGCTGAAAGGACTGTCGAAGTCAGAACCAGGGTTGAACCCTTTGTCCCTTTGGTATTATTTGGGCTCCGGGTATCACCACTACGGAGAATGAAGATGGAACGTTGCTGGTGAAGTATAAGAGTCTGGGAGGTGAATGCAGAACGACACACGTTCCTTCCTCTGAAATTAGGCCTTTACCACCGTCTTTTGGTTCAAGATGTTTTGGGTTGCTGGAAAATGTGGATGCCCATCTCGAGCGGATCGTGTCCAAGTGTGGTAAGCAAGGTTCTTTGTGGGAATAGATTCAGTGTCATGTTGGGACAAAACAAGCGGAGAAAAGACTGACCAGTCACAGTTAAGACCATCCGAGAAGTGGAAAGTTGGAGCTTGATAAACACAAGAAGAAAAGGTGAATTGGTATTTGCAACAGTTTTTAAAACGAAACACCATTTTTGTGTATTTTACCGTGATCCTTTTGGGAGAAGATGCTCATCATACTGACTCTATACAGTCACATAGGAGTCCAATAACAGAGAGAGCGTGCACATGAGGAAAATAGGACAGCATCCACATAAGTTGAGAAGCACATAGCCTTAGAAGAAGAGTGGTAGTAGATAGACTGCCACAAACTTCTACAAAACGCTCCGTTTTAATAAGCGATTTTCTTGGCGACTATTTTGGCGACTTCGAAAACAACTTCGATCGGGAGATTCGCGATGGATCTGGCTCCCTTGCCGGATTCCACGGATCCACCGGGGGATGATACATCTCACAAGGAGGTTTCGGAAGATCTGAAGAAGCAGGATAACAAGGTTGGTGAAGTCGATCAAAAGAAGTTGGTTCAAAGTTGGGTAGATGCAGCACAAGAGAAGAAAAAGTTGAAGAAATATGATGTTGAGATCTCGAACAAAGAAGGTATCCACATGGTGGAGATTCCAGATGATATCATAGAGAACTCTACGCCTCTATGGGAAGATTTTGTGGTGGGAAAGTTTCTAGATCTAGCCCCTCATGTTGCAAAAGTGCATATGGTGCTTAACAAGATATGGAAGTATGGCGATTTGGATACAAAGGTTGAGGTTTATGAAGTAAATGCAACGACGATGCGATTCAAGGTCTCTAGTTCGCGGGCAAGAGAGAAGATTCTTCGACGGGGTATGTGGAATATAGTGGGAGTCCCTATGATTGTGACGAAATGGTCTCCAAAAACGGAGGAAGATATTGATAAGGAAGATGAAGCAATTCCTATGTGGGTACATCTTGAGAACGTCCCTCTACATATGTACTCGTGGGAAGGGCTTAGTTTCATCACGAGCACAGTGGGATTCCCAGTGAAACCTCACCCGGAGACTACTTCCTGCTCAAAGATGGATGAGGCAAAGATATTTGTGAAGGTGGATGTTTCTAAAGAGTTACCTAAGGAGATTACTTTCTCAAAGGATGGAAAGAGTTTCACTGTGAAGTTCTATTACCCTTGGTTGCCAGCGAGATGCAAGTTGTGTGATAAATGGGGGCATGGAGAGGCTGTATGTGGTTCAAAAGGCAAGAGAAAGAAGAATAGGAATGTTTCTAGCTCTCCTCCTCAAGATGGAAATGAAGTCGATGCTAATAGTCCAGAAAGAGTGGAGAAGAGTTTGGGAGCTGATATGGAAAGTAACACAATTAAGAAGATAGTGGGGGAGACGAGTTCTAAAGTTCAGAGAGAAGAAAGTAATGTGAAGCTAAATTTCAGGAAAGTAGCAGAAGTAGTAAACACAAATAGCTGGTCTATGGTTTCTCCGGGGAAAACTGGAAGGTCGTTGTTCATATCTGATCAGAGAGATATTGTAGAAGTTTCTGCATCAAAGTTTTCGGTTTTGAGTACAGAAGAAGCTGAGGAAGGGGAATTACTAGATGATGAGAAGAATCAAGTTGAAAAGGAGACTGTTGTAATAGATAATGAGGATGAGGAGTCTCTTGAAACTGATCTAGTGGAGGACAGTGCTCTAGATCAGCAAGTTCAGGAAGAAGTGAAGATTGGATTGAGGAAAGGAGGCCGAAATGCAAGGATCCCAGATGCAAATCTTGGGAAAAGCATAAGGCCTTCTCGTCGCAAGCGTTAATCCATGACGAGTTTCTTCTGGAATGTGCGCGGATTCAACAAATATTTGAAACATTCCGTTGTAGAAGAATGGGTGAGAAGTAATACTATGAGTTTTGGTTGTATTTTGGAGACTAGAGTAAAGGAGAATAAGGCAGGAAGTATATTGAAGAAGGTTTTTAAAGGGTGGTCGTCTATCACAAATTATGAATACAGTCGTGGAGGGAGAATATGGTTAGTCTGGAATGATGATGTTTGTATAACACCAGTCTATAAGTCAGATCAACTTATTACTTCTTCTGTGGTGATGAAAGGCAGAGAGGAGTTTTTTTACACTTGTGTCTATGCTAATAACCTAGCAGAAGACAGAAGGGAGCTTTGGGAGGATTTAAGTCATCATCAAGATTCTGTGCTGTTTCGTGGGAAGGCTTGGATGATAGTTGGTGATTTTAATGAGATTTTAGATGGGGAGGAGAGTTCTGGTTTTCTGGAGTATGGTAGAATCTCAAGTGGTATGCGGGATTTTCAAAGAGTGGCTTTGCATTGTAACTTATCGGATATGGGATACCAAGGTCCCATGTTTACTTGGTGTAATAAAAGAGAAGAAGGTGTTATCTGCAAGAAGCTGGACAGGGTTCTTATTAATGATGTAGCGTTGCAGAAGTTCTCAAGTGCCTATTCTGTGTTTGAAGCTGGAGGTTGTTCTGATCACATGAGATGTAAGATTCAAATTTTTCCGCCAAATGAGAAGATGAGAAGACCTTTTAAATATGTAAATGCAATAGGGAAGTTGGATGCTTTTCTCCCTTTGGTTCAAGATTTCTGGAACTCTACCCCGAAGCTGTTTCACTCGACTTCAGCATTATATAGATTTTCAAAAAAATTAAAGAATCTGAAGCCTCTGATTCGTGAGTTAGGTAAGGAGAAGCTGGGAAATCTTACGAAGAAAGCTAAAGAAGCTCATGAAAGGCTATGTGAGAAGCAGAATGTGACTTTGTCTAATCCTAGTGGGACAGCTATTCAAGAAGAGGCTGAGGCTTATGAGAAATGGCTGCATGTTGCCAGCTTGGAGGAGGATTTTCTAAAACAGAGAGCGAAGCTGCACTGGTTGGAGGTAGGAGATCAGAATAATAAGACTTTCCACAATGCCATTAAGTCCCGTCAAGCTCAAAATACAATTCGAGAAATCAGGTGTGCTACTGGTAATGTGGTAACGAAACAGCAAGACATAAAAGATGAGGCAGTGTATTTCTTCTCAGAGTTTCTGAATAAGGTTCCTGACAACTTTATTGGAGCAACTACGGAAGAGCTTGAAGAGCTTCTTGAGTTTCGTTGTTCTGATGATGATTGTAGAAGTCTGGAAGCAGAGGTTTCAGAAGAGGAGATAAGAAGAGTGGTCTTTGCTATGCCATCCAATAAGTCGCCTGGTTCGGATGGTTACCCAGTTGAATTCTTTAAATCTACTTGGTCTATTGTTGCTCAAGATTTCATCATTGCAATCCAATCAGTTTTCAGATATGGTTTTCTCCCCAAAGGCGTCAACTCAACAATTTTAGCTCTTGTTCCCAAGAAAACTGATTCCTTAGAGATGAAAGATTTTCGTCCTATTGCCTGCTGTAATGTGATTTATAAGGTGGTCTCGAAGATTATAGCAAACCGGCTTAAGCTGATTCTACCTCGAGTGGTGTCTGAGAATCAATCAGCTTTTGTTAAAGGTAGGCTATTGATGGAGAATGTCTTATTAGCCTCAGAGTTGGTTAAGGATTATCACAGAGAAGTTGTCACTCCTAGATGTTTGATGAAGCTTGATATCTCGAAAGCGTTTGACTCGGTGCAATGGAGCTTTGTAATTAGAAGTCTTGAGGCAATAGGGGTTCCAGCTCGGTTTATTCAATGGATCCGGCTTTGTATTTCAACTCCATCTTTCTCAGTACAAGTAAATGGTGAGCTTGCGGGTTATTTTCAGAGTAAGCGTGGTTTGAGACAAGGTTGCTCTCTTTCTCCTTACTTGTTTGTCTTATGCATGAATGTTCTTTCACATAAGATAGACAAGGCAGTGAAAGAGAAAAAATTCAAGTTTCATCCAAGATGTCAGGTGATCTCTCTTACTCATCTATGCTTCGCAGATGACTTGATGGTGTTTGTGGAGGGTACTAAAGATTCCATTGAGGGGGCTCTCTCTGTTTTTGAAGGTTTTGCTAAGTGGTCTGGGCTCAGTATTAGTCTTGAGAAGTCGACAGTTTACATGGCTGGAGTAGAAGCGGAGGAGAAAAGAAGAATATTGAGAAATTTTCCTTTTGCAGAAGGTTCTCTTCCAGTTAGATACTTGGGTTTGCCACTTATGACTCAAGCTATGAAAAGACAAGACTACTTGCCTCTGGTGGAGAGAATAAGAAGTAAGATTTGTTCCTGGACGAGCCGCTTCCTCTCTTATGCTGGTCGGCTTCAGTTGATTAAATCTGTTTTGGTGAGTATTGTAAACTTCTGGGCTTCTGTGTTTCGTTTGCCTAGCAAATGTATTCATGAAGTTGAGCAGTTATGTGCATCTTTTCTATGGACTGGGCCAGATTTAAAATCTACTGGTGCTAAGGTTTCCTGGTCAGCTATATGTAAACAGAAAGCGGAAGGAGGGTTGGGGATTAGAAGTCTAAAAGAAGTGAATATGGTTTATGGGTTGAAGTTGATTTGGAGACTCCTATCAGCAAGATCTCTGTGGGGGAGTTGGATTAAAGAGAACCTGTTAAAAAAGAAGAGCTTTTGGGAGATAAAAACTAGTACTCAAATGGGGTCTTGGATGTGGAGGAAGTTACTGAAGCTAAGAGGAATAGCAAGAAATTTCTATAAAATGGAGGTTGGAAATGGAAGTAGCATATCATTTTGGCATGATCACTGGTCTGAGAAAGGAGTGTTAATTGAAATATTGGGAGACAGAGGTATGATTGACATGGGTATTCGTAAGGAAGCTACTCTAGCTGAAGCTGCTCAATGTATTCGTAGAAGAAGGAGGCATCGGGCTGCAGTTCTGAGCGAAATTGAAGTCATTTTAGATAATGTGAGAAGTTTGACTCAAAGTGAAGCCATGGATGTTAGCGTTTGGAAGGGGAAGTCTGGTTATAGAGCTAAATTCTCAACTTATGAAACTTGGATGTTGATTAGAGAATCCAGTGTGCAGCAACTATGGGCTCGAGGAGTATGGTTTGCTATGGCTACTCCAAAGTATGCTTTCATAACTTGGTTAGCAGTACTTGAAAGACTGTCTACAATGGACAGAGTAGCAAAATGGAGCCAAGGAATTGATGCTGTTTGTGTGCTATGCAAAACTGTTACAGAGTCTCGGAGCCATTTGTTCTTTGAATGCACTTATGCTTCGCAACTCTGGTTTCACCTTGTAGGAGGGATTCTGGGTAGTTCTCATACAAGCAACTGGAATGCAGTTATGTTGCTGATTTCAAATGGTACTTATGATAGGAGAAGTATGTTTTGCATCAGATACGCTTTTCAGGCTGCAATCTACGCAATTTGGAGAGAGCGTAACAGGATTCGTCATGGTGAGAAGCCTATGGCTATTTCTATTCTCAAGAAGCTTACTGAAAAAGGGATTAGAAATAAGCTCAGCCTAGTTAAAATGAAGGGAGGGAAAGGGATGGAAGGTATACTTCAATTCTGGTTTCAAAAAAGAAATTAGTGATGTGCTTTGAGTTTGAAGTTCAGGGTGTGAAGTGGTGGGATGCGGGTGAAGTGTTAAGAGCCCCTAGCTATGGGATTCTTACTCTTTTTCCCCCATTAGAGTTTTGTCCCATTTGGGTTTTCTCTAATGAGGGTTTTAATGAGGAGAATCTCATAGCATTACCAAACTTGACTTGTGTCTTATGGTCAAGTTTGAGAGGGGATTGGGATTTTGGAGTTGCTTTAGAGTAAAAGTTCTTTTTAATTGTTGAGTTGTTTAGTTTCCTTTAGCTTGTTGCACAAGTAAACATTTTGCACTAGTTTGTAATAAGGCTTTTTGATGAATAAATTTAACATTCATTCAAAAAAAAAAAATAGAAGAAGAGTGGTATGTTGTCTTAACTTAAATGGATAAGTCAAGCGGCATTCCTTTCTTTTGTACTCTTGCTTCATTATTGGTAACTTGTATGTTTTTGTTTTGCTTTTTGTTTGATCCTTAGGGGAATCTGCTTCTCAGACACCAAGATCAATGCCTAACTCTGTTGTGGAAACTCCTAAAACCAAAGAAACAGCAATGGTTCTGCCATTCGTAAAGAAGTCACCGTGCTGGAAAGTCTTTGAATCAATGGAGATCCTCAAGGCTGTGGAACAGCGTCCACATTTCAGTCACAGCGTCTACATTTCAGTCCACTGCTAGAGTGCGAGGAAGAGTTCCGTGAAGGAGAAGCCATTTGCTCCAGCCATCAGTTTCAACAAGACGATGTAAAGTTATTGGTTGTGTATTGGTTATTTGTCATCTAGACTTCTAAAGACAACATTCAAACAATGCTGACAATGTTAAAAACTCTACCAATAATTTAAGTTCCTGTAGCTCACTTCACGCCATGTACATGTTCGTGTTAAGAACAAATATATGTATAGTGAATTACAAATATTTTTTAGAGTTTGCAACATATATAAAATATATTTAATTTTTATTTAGTATGTTTATACAATATTTAATAGGTGTAAAATTAACTATTACTTTAAAGTTATAACTAAATTATTAATTATGTATTGTTTTAAAAACTAATTTTATTGATCAAATAAATGTATTTTCAAGTGGTGGTGTATTGTATTATTATTTTTTTCCATACTAAGTAATACGACAACTATGTATAGTTTAATAATAAAAAATTATATTAAATATTTACTCTAATTATTTACATTTTTTTCTACTATCCACTCCGCCCGTAGGGCGGGCATACCCTAGTCAACACAATAATAAGGCTTGGTTCTCTCCAGCAGTTGACACATCAACTTATTAGAATCTTGAGAAATCGACACGTCAATAAATGAAAAATTTGAACTTCCAATCAAAACATTTTAAGTTTACACATCATTTACACATCATTTCACACAAAAAATGGAATATTTCTTCAAACTGGTTGCTTCGTAGACGACGCCTATGTAACTCTTCAAAAACTCTACTTCTTGAAGTTACAAATAACTCATCAGATTTGCAACCATGAATTCAACTATCGAGCCTCTAACTTTTCTGGTACAAATCATTCAGCCATCTCTTATTCTAATCTCAGATACCATTTGAGAACCAAGGATTTCCAGAGAGAGGGTACGAACATACAATCCAAGAGTCTTTTTTTTTTTTTTTTGAACAACTCATACAATCCAAGAGTCAAGATATTCAAGTTCTCACATAGCTACCTTCTTCTCAGACTCTAGAAATCAAGTTTTATTTTCTGTCTTAAACTTTTTATATTGAAAACTAGGTCATATACATGATAGCCTAACCAATCAAATTTCTTTCTTGAAATGAGAGTGGACTAAAAAAATCGCCATGGTTAGGATGCAGATGATAATCATTGATAATTATGTTTGGATATATATATTATTGGTCGTTAGCAATTCCGGGGTGACTGAGTATGACATAGGAGTCAAGGCTATGAATATTGATGCTATGATATGGCTTTCCTCTAACATCGAGATGTTCATTTCTTACATTAAAATATCCATTAGTTGCTGACTTCCTATCTTCTCGTAGTGTCCTTTTACATCAAAATGTCCATTTGTTACCAACTGCTCCCCTTTCTCTGTTTCATACAAGGTGAGGTAGTGAATGTAGATTCTACAACACAAGTTTTGTGTGACCTTCCTTTACGTTCTGGTAAAGGAGATAAATTGGTACTCTTAGTTGTAAATTAATATAAATAGGTCTTTCATACACAACTTTAACTGTGCCCAACTCTTTTCCGTATCGTTTTAGCATAATTTGAATATGCTTGTGAGTGATCTCATAAACTTTAGTAGAAACACATATGTTTGACAAATGAATGTTTTAAGTTTCTATAGATTTTACCAAATTTATTGGTTCACTAAGGAAGCAAAGTGTATTTAGCTTCAATTATTTATAATAAATAAAAAATGTGACATAATATATGCGGGATAAATTTAGAAATTAAAGTGATATTCAACGTGAAAAAAATTAAGAGAAAATATACAAAAAATTAATAATAACATTATTCTATAATTAAAAGTTTCAGTTTATAATCAAATTGGTCTAAATACGAGAGTTGAGACCATACAAAAAATAAAAAATAAACATGTAGTTGGGGTTATTGAACCGCTATTAACTCTTTATTTAAGCTTTGATTTGATCCATTTTTAGATTTGTATGTTCAAAAGTTATATTTATATTTATTTATAACATTTATTTTATCAATTTTTGTTTATCAATTTAAATGTTATCAAGCCATAAAATTACATAGTAAAATTTAAACATTAAAGATCCCGCGGCGTAGCGCGGAGTATTACCTAGTACAAATAATTTAGTACTAAACGATGAGATTAGCGAGTCTATCTAAGTTGATTACGCAGATTTTAGAAAATGAATTAAACTAGCTAGCAAAACAATTTTGATCGTATTTAGTGAACCAAAAAAAAAACAATTTTGGTCGTATATTGTTTCCCTTATTCAGAAAACTGTGCAATGTGCACTAAGTGAAAATAGTAATTTAAGTTTTTTTTCTAAAAACCTTATTAATAGTAAAACAGAGAACCGGTACAAGCATAATCCCAAACTGAAATAAACCGACTCTCCCTAACTGAGTATTAATTACAACTAACACGGAGCTGCTGGAGAAAACCACATCGCCGGAGCGGAACCTTGACCCCGACGGCCACATCACAAGTGGAAGGGAGGGATATGTCTTGTGCGGAGAGCAATAGTGGAAGTCTGGAAAGCGGCTCTTCTCCAAAGACGCTAAGACATGAGCACCTACCTTAAAAGGATAGAAATTAACTCCACCGGTTAAGATCCAAATAGATCCGCTTGAGCTGGTAAGTGAGAGCTTCACACCACCTCCAATAGGGAGGAAGAGGGTCGTTCACCAGACGAGTCAGCTGCTCCACCCGACACGTGCCCCACTGGTGCTAGCTCAAATTATCCTAGAGCTATCTTTTTTCTCAGATAAAATATTAAACGTAGTATTTAGGGATCAAATATAAAAAAATAAAACAGTAAATATCAGTTGTAAGATATACTAGATCTTAATTCATGCGTGTCCGTACGACTGTCATCACTCATCACTTTATAATGAACAATATTACAATTTAGTTATGATTTACATATATTGCGGTTAGATGTTTGTATAATGCTTATATTGTGGATGATTTATAAATGTTTGTATATGTGTTAAATGTTAAATTAATAACTTACATGTGTGAAACAGTGAAAGCATTTCAAATTAGTTAAGTGTGACATTTACAGGAAAAAATCACAAGGTTCCAAAATAATGTAATTTACATACTAACTGTATCACCCGTCTCACTCCACAATTTTACCATCTTCTTCATGAGTTGTGGTTAAGCGCCTAAAAATTTTAAAAACTGAAAAAGTAAGATTTTTTTTAATATGAGTTTCATCCACCTGTAATTATCCTAAACTTTCTTAGTAACATGGCATTTGTGTCTACAGATTTTTTTTGGCTCACTTAGAGTCCCTTAACAACAATCATTGATCCCTTAACAAAATCTATCAATGATTGTTGTTAGATAGGCATATGTTCTATTGTCCAACATCACAATCAATTTCACTTCGCATATGCCTACGTAACAGGTTAGAGAGCGAAAATATATATTTCTTTAATGAAAGATTGTGGTAATAAAAGAAAACATTTGAAAAGATATCAATCGGGAAATAAAACAATCTTCATATTTCTTAATGAAAGATTGTGCTAATAAAAGAAAACACTTGAAAAGATACCAATTGGAAAATAAAACGCAAGGGGGAGGTGAGCTTAAAAGGAAACTTTATTAAATTTGGAAAATACATATATACTTTTAATCTAGTGCATGGAATCGTAAACAGATACATGAAAATAAAACGTTATGTACCAATAATTCATCTAAACTCTAATAAATCCTAAATCTAAAAGGTAACTACTCATACATAATTAAGCAAATCATAAAGAAAGTATGAATAAATTGCATAAATAGATAGAATAAAAAACATTAGAGTTTCAATACAAATCTCTGGAGTTGTTTTTGATATTCTCTCCAAAAGCTACTAAAACCCCTAAATATTAAGTTGTGTAAAAGAGGTAAGAAAGATGTACAGAGTATATTGTAGATAATAGAATTTGGAGCTTCAATTGTCAAGTGAGGCCAAAAATAACTCCTTGAACCGAAAGGAAAACATGTATAAAATCCTACAGCATGAGTTTGGAGTTGATTTCGATATGCTAAATGGACAAATGCCGTTCCGTACTGGCATCAAGAACTCTACTAGAAGATTGTGAATGTGCATATGGATGTTAATATTGTTACTACAAGTATATTTAACACCCCAAACTCACATATCAAGAACTATACTAGAAGACCGCAAATGCGCATATGGGCATTTATATTGTTAGTCGCTACAAGTTAAGTTACGACCCACCATACATTATGCTACCCAACAATTTTTAAATTTGCTCTCAGAGGCGTACAAATGTGGATGCGCAGACCCCAGAGGTATTATTATCATCCAACATAGTTTTTCAGATCAATAGCTGTTAAGAAAGGAGATAGAGCCCTGAAACATTTTAGGTAAGAGGATACAACCAGTAAAATTTAGAAAAAGAATAGTACAATAGAATAATAAGTTCATTATAACAAATGAAAAATTCTGAATTTTTGAACAGCTACGTGTTTCCTTAGCCTTAAGCTCTAAAATGTAATCTCCACATTCCAAAACATGTATAGACCTGAAAGCACTCTAAAATAGACTCCAAACACATATAATAGACTCTAAAAGTTATTTATACTATGGCTGAAAACTGGTAAATCCATAGTATATCATAAGGTTTAAACATAATTGATACATAATTTTGCCATGGGTGGATGCTAACGCGTGCATTGATTGTTAAGAAATAAACTCAGAGTTTGCACTGGTACCTTGGGAGCCATCTGCTGCGTCCGGTCAACAATTCCATCCAGTTCTTTGTTAGTTAAAGTAATGTCGTTACTCGTTACCAACAGTGAAGCACCTAAAAAAATTGAAAGACTTAGTTGTCTATGTCAATTTTAAACTCCTCAAAGTCTAAAAAAGTGAGCAATAACTATAACATACTTGTTCTGCCCTGAACTCTCCCTCATTGAGATGTATAGGCCGAGACAAAATGACAGTATTTTAATCAGAGATAAAAGGAAATAGATCTGACAAAGTAGATCCCAATGACTCAGCTTAGCGATAACTAAAAATGTAGCTCGTTATTTTTAACATCACCACCTAATAAGAAGCGTTGTCATACCTCATTCTCTCCAGAACTCCCTTCTTTGTCAACTGTTGGCAATTGGAGATTGGGAGTAGTGCTCTTCTAAGCCTGTATGGTGGTGAACCATATTTCAATCAACTTGGGGGGTGGGGATTTTGAGTTCTTGAAGAACAGGTTAAGTGGTCTCTTTCCTATTTCCTGCCTCTGTTTGGTCTTCACCAAAGTCATCTTGGCTCTCTGGGAATGCTCTTGATGAGCTTATGATGGTACCTACTAATATCTGTATCTGTTTCTGATTTTTATTAGCTTTCTTTTCTTTTACTTCGGGTGTTCTACCCACAAACTCTGTCTCTATTGTCCTGTTTTGGACTTCTCAATTGAAGGAATGCCAGTGTTAAAAAAAGACTTACTCCAGTAAAACGGTTACAACGTAGAGCTGATATCTTTATTATTATTTAAATATTGGAAAGTAAATAGATACATTTTCTTAGCATCTTATGCTCAATTAACCACAACAGTCTGCTGCTTTCTTGAACACTTTTTAGGAAGTGGTTTCCCACATAGTAACTCATTTCCAATGTAAATGGACGGATCTTTAAACTTCGGATTCTTAGGTATTCTCCCCTCCAGTTTATTGTACGAAAGATTCAGCGTATGCAGTGAAGATATTGCTGCCAAGCTCTGAGGAATGGCACCAGAAAACTTGTTACTTGATAGATCAAGCGTCTCCAAACGATCAAGCTTCCCCAAGCTTTCTGGGATTTTCCCTTCCATGGAATTGAAATGAAGTGCAAGTTTCTTCAGTGACGCCATGTTTCCTACCGAGGAAGGGATCGAACCCGTGAAATAATTCAATGAAAAATCCAGAATCTGTAGATTCCTCAACTCTCCAAGCGACTCAGCTGGCAATGTCCCATTCAAACTGTTGGAATTAAGACCGAGATAGACCAAACCATCTCCTTTGTTTTTGGACAAGGCGTCAAGTAACCTGTGGATTTGACCTTCCAAAGAGCTATGAGAAAGGTCAAGATACTTCAGTTGAGGAAGGTTTCCAAGAACATCTGGAATTTCTCCAGAGAGTGCATTAAAAGACAGATCTAGCGTCTCTAGAAGCCTCAGTTTCTTGATCTCGGAAGGAATCGAGCCCTGGAGTTCAACCCATTGGAGGGTTAGCTTTCTGAGGCCGGTGAGATCAAATAGCCAGTTGGGTATCGGTGACCTTAAAGAGTTTCGAGACAAATCAAGAACTTCGAGGAGCTTCAGATTCGCAGAGGAAGACAAGGAGAGAGGTAAGTTCCTGAGCTCACAGTTGAACAAATGCAACTCCTTCAGCTTAGGGAGTCTACTGATATCCTGTAACCAGGTTTCATCGGCACCACTCAGACTAACAAACCCCATGTTGAGGTAAGTCAGTGAAGAAGACAGACCCGAAAGCCACCCGAGGTTGCTTGCACGCAAATTATACGAAGTTGGACCTTCGTCAATAAACGTCTGAGCGTAAAGATCAAGAGACTCGAGCTTCGACAAGTTGCCAAGACTCGCAGGAACTTCACCGTAAAACGATGAGAAAGAAAGATTCAGGTACCTTAGACTAACGATGCTGCCGATGAACTCGGGGATCTCCATGAAGTTGAAATCATTTGAACTCAAGTCCAAATAGCTCAAGAACTTGAGACGGGTCAAAGACGGATTTATCTTGCCTCCCAAGCTACCCTCTTTAAACCCACCGTAGAGCCTGAGTGTTTGATTCGGGTTTCTGAGATCAATCTTGATGACGTGGCTGGTTCCGGGGTCGCAGCTAATACCGCGCCATTTGCAGCAGTCAGGTCCAGACCAAGAAGAGAGTCTAGCAGAAGGATCAGTAAGTGATTGTTTGAAAGTGAGAAGAGCTTGGCGCTCGGAGGATATACATTTAGGATTAGATGCTGATCCTAAAACAGGTTTTGAGAGAAGAAAGATGAAAATCAGAAAGGAGAAGAAAAAGAAACTTGGCTTGAGATTGAGCTTGAAGTCCATGCTTCGTAAATGTTTGTTGGTTTCGTTATGCCTCTTCTTTTTTGTCAAACGTTTATATATATATATAGATATATTGAGACGCAGACATATTAGACCACCAGTACATGTATTTATTTAAATACGAATATGAACACGTGAAGGATAGCTGGTGTGCATTGAAGTAAGTGCAGTTCGATATTTGAGCATCATTACATGGCTCGTGGTGATGTTCTGTGAGAAGGCCACTAATTGATTTAATAATAAATATTGATTATATATTTTTTGATTAAGATGTGGATCTTGCATATTCTCACCGATGCAATTCCCATTTGACTTGGCAAATTCAAAAAGGACTTCTTTGTCCTGTAAAATAATTTTCGTATATGTTTGGATGTCAAAGAGGATATAAATCGTTTTAGGTTTTAGCGAAAAATAGGGTTTTCTTTTTGGGAGAAATGAGAATATTAAACAATACCATTTTAGACAATGGTTAGTTTCTTAACCATGATTTAGCACTAGAAAATTATATTAATGATTTGTTTATGATGTCTACAATGCCGTTAATAGTGTCAAGAAGTCCATGTAATTGGTTACACCGATTTCGATGGAGGTATTAAAAGAGCAAAACAGTTTTGATTGTGTATTGTTTTGATTATCTGGAAAATGGTGTGTTAAGTTAGAAATAGTAATTAAAATTGAGTTATTTCTATTTTAGAAACAATAAAACAATAGTTTTCCACGCGACTACGGCAATTTCATGATCGGTTCTGTCATATACGCAGGCCAACAAAGGCTTGCGAATGCAATCACATCATTGATTAAAATCACCAATCCCAGTCCTCCTTTTGTTGAAGTTCTCTGCAAGAGACTACAAGACTTCTCAAGATGTGAGACGCGCGTGAACAGACCCTAGTACTTCTTCAGATAGAGTGCTAAACAACCAGGACCGAACAAGTTGATTAGAGTAGAACCCATGCTTCATGCTGCGGATTTGTCTCTTCTGCAGTGACACTTCCATGAAAGACCGCATTTATGGCTTGTGGAGGAGCTGTTCCGCCATGGACAAAGCCAAGTAGTTGTAGAAGCCGGAAAACCGAATCAAATAAACGATATAATAAAAGCGAGATGTTAAGGAAAGAAACGATTGAATAGACGAAATGAAACCCGATAAGAAAACGTTCATGGAGTCGAGATATGATATCTCTTTCATTTACTCTTTATATTCGCTCCGTAGTGAGACGAGACTGTACGAATATAGAGTCCTAGGATAAAACCATGGCGACGATTCACGCTTCACTCGTGAACGCCCTATCGAACTATAAAAGCTACGAAACACTCTCGAAACTAAAGACTTACGCTAAGGGATTTTTTGCTGTGATATCGATGTGAAAAAGTAAGTGAAAAATGAGAGAGGAGGAGACCACTATTTAAAGAGACGGCAGCGAGCCACTTTCCGCAACAGTCTCTGCACGTGGACGGAAATCTCGCGGAGATCGAGGGAAGTTGAGTTTCGAAAACTTATTCCCCAAGACTCGTTCTTTCTGATCTTATCTCGTTTAAATATCTCGAGAGGATAAACTGCATGTCGTTTTTATTTTCTAGACAAACTACTTGTCGTTTGAAAATAAAATGCATGTTCTTTTTTTAGAATTAAATGGGTCAAACGTTGGGCTTAACTTGGTCCAAAAAAAATATTTTTATCGGGCCCCCACGGCCGGCGGCGGCGGCGCGCGCATGGGGAGCCTTCCTCTCTCTCCAAGCTGTTTAAGCTCTCATAGTAAGAGAACATATATATGTTACTCTTCTCTCCCATGTTTCCCTGATGTGGGACAACTTTCACATACATAATTAACTTATCTGTGGGCTAAATGACATCTAGCCCAAGTCATTATTTATTCACATTTATATATAAAGCCATTGGGCTTTTATGTGATCCAACAGTAGTTTCTGACTAGACAACATGGATTCAAACTGAGTCTTCCACATCAGTTAGATGCTGTCGTTTAGCTTCAGAGTTACCAGAGCCGGCTTATAGTATAAGCAATAGAAGCGGTTGCTTATGGCCTTCAACATACATCAACCACTATCAGGGCCGTCTTAAAATAATTTAATGGCTTTAGAGAAAATATAAAATAAAGAAATTCTCAATTTTTATTTATTAGATTTCCTTAAACTAAAGAAAAACAAATGTGGTATTAAAAAAAAACCATTGGTTCTCAATTTTTATTATTTATTAGATTTCCTTAAATTCTCAATTTTTATTTATTTATTAGATTTCCTCAAATGTGGTATTCTCAATTTTTATTTATTAGATTTCCTTAATTTTAGCCATATATTCCTTTTAACAGTAATCCGACTCAATTAATATTTATTATATTTAAAACTTATTATACGATATAATTATTATACATAACATAAATAAATAAAAAACAATTTTAAAGTTTAGTAAAAAGAAAACCAAATACATTTATCTTTTAAATGATTAACCAGAGTATTTTAAAAAAGAAGAAGTGAGCTTACTTTATTTAAACTAGAGGTGTGTCCGCGCTTTATGCATAATATTGTTTTATTGTTGTTAAATATGATATTTTGGATGATGTAATTATGTGGTCGTCTTTGTTTATTAAAATCATTGTTTTGTGTTTTTATTATATTATGTAGTAATAGGTGATAGGTTAATTATTATGTGTTTGTTTTTTCAATAATATGTTGTTGTATGTATAATAATACTTATTAGTGGGTGAAGTGAATTTTTGATGTAAAGCATATTTAATTTCAATTACTTTGCATTTGGACATTTGTTGATTCTAAGATTGACAGTTTTAGCATTAAAATGTTGTATTTTATTATTTCAATTATTTGAACATTATTCTTTTAAAATGATTTTTTCTTTTCTGGTGTGATTTGCTTCTCACCATCACCGAAAAACGCATCTCCGTGATTTTGTTGTTTCTCACATTTTTCTCAAGTGGGATTATCTGGTATTTGTTATAGATTAAGTTTATAAATTACCAGTTGTCCGATTGTTTCTCACGGTGTTGTAGGATATTCCGGTCAATATTGATTGTTTCCCTTCTTCCTTATATTTTGGCTGATGTTAGGAACTACATCTCTTTAGGTTGGGTCAGAGTTTAGTCGTCTTTGATGTTGTTTTGCTCGTCGTTGGCTTATCGTCGACAGTCCCTGCATTTCTTGGTTTTCAAGATCTGGTTTTTGGTGATATGCCTTATATGCTCTCTTTCGTAGTTCGAGGACAGCTCCACGGTTTTCTGATTTATTTTTTTCTTACCCTTTGCTCTATGTCCTCTCATCTCGTTTCAGCTTTCATCGCTGCTCGCGTCTCTTGTGGCTCTCCCTTTCGCTATGTTTTTCACTCCGTGTTTGGATAATGTTTTCTTTTATGTATCCTCTGTAGGTATGGAAGGTTGTTTCCCGTCTCAAGATTGGGTTCTAGTTTTTCGGTGGTTGGCTTCCATTCTCCCTCCCTCAGGTTGTTTCTCTTCTTCCCATGTTTTCTTTAGTATAAGTGTGCGGAGTTAGTCTTTTGGAGTTTTGGTCTCTTCTATCCACAGCTTTGTGGTTCTTCATTGGCATATATGTCTTGTTTGTGCTTGTTTAGTTTGTGAGATGCTTCTTACTTCTTAACTGGTGGTTGTTTTTATGGTGGGTTAGACATGTGTCTTCCTGCTTCTTAGCGATTTTTACATTCCGTTGATTATTCTTCTTATAACCCGTTTTATTGGTTCTTTGCGTTAGTCCTTAATCGCGCTTCTTTGTGTTCGACAAATTGCTTTGTCTCAGAGTTGATCTTTCTACTATTTTCTGACTTCTGTTTGTTATGGAAAAGATACTATATGATAAAATGAAGAAAAGTTAGTCTTTGTTCTTGATCTTCTTTCAGTTTTAGACCCTTATTGAGTTAGTGTTTTTTTGGCATTTTGCTTTTATATATGATTCTGAAAATCTTATGTTTAGACTGTGTTGTGCTCTAGTATATTCTTTTTAGTTTAGTTAATATTAAAATAAATAAATAATTTGTAAATGAAATAATAGAAAGTTAAACATAAAAAAATATTGAAAATTTATGTTATTTTTAGTTGTGAATAAATTAAATATTTCAATTATATTTATATTATTTTACTTATTCTTTATTCATCTTGCATTTTTGTGACCAATAAAATAAGTTATCAAAATAAAAATGATAAAAATTAGTGTGAGAACAATGAGAAGGATTAGATAGTGCATAATTAGAAAGTTGTGAACCAAATTGTAATAATCTAAAAAATGAAGGACCTAAAGTGAAAAATAAGATATATGTCAACAAATCCTCTTTCCACATGTCACAAGAAGAAATAAAATTAATAATTTCATGTTTTCATTATTAACATTTATTAGATGAAAGTAGTAATAAAGTTGATATTAATCGGGTGACATTTACAATTTTTGTTTATTGAAATACAAAATAACAATAAAAGTTAAGGATTTGTTTCCAAATAAAAAGTTCATATTTGAAATATGAAGAACTGAACAATGTTTCTTCAAACTGAAAAAAAGATATTGTTCAATTCTTCATTTTTTTAAAAAAATAATAAAGTATTATTGGAATAAAAAAAGTAAAAAGTAAAAAATAAAACACTATTAGGAATAAAGATTTCATCATAATTTTTTCCTGTCATCAGTTAAAGCATTTTTTTGGTTCTTTTCAATAAACTATTATTTAAAGATTTGATTTGGTATGCAATTTTAATTCAAAGCGCAGGTTTTGGATTAAACTTCTTTTATTGTTTGATTTAACGGAATCTTGGGAGATTTTAGAGTAATTATTAAGTTGAAGGGCTTGGAGTTTTACAGCTATTTTAAGAAACTCGTTTTAATTTATGAAATTTATTCTCAAGCTTAGAATTTATAAAAATTAAAATTTTGTTTATTTCTAGTTTGAGAAATTTTGGTTATGGATTACAACAATGGGAAGTTTGATAAAAAAAATGTACCATTTACATAGAATTAAAAACAGTTTTCGTTCTATTAATTCCCGTGGAAACAGTATCAAGGCAACCTAGTGGAGAGAATAGGAAGATGCCGCAAGGCAATCTCGGCCTGGAAAAGAAGCAACCCGACGAACAATGAAAAGATAATTGAGCAGCTGAAAGTTAAACTTGATCAAGCCCAGAACGATGACAGTCTCACTACGGAAGAGGAACTAGAACTCAAATGGAAGCTGTGTGAAGCTTATCGTGAAGAAGAGATATTCTGGCGGCAAAAGAGTCGAGCTATTTGGCTAAGGGAAGGGGACCGTAATACGAAATATTTTCATGCAAAAACAAAGCAATGTAGAGCTCGGAATCGTATCACAAAGCTTAAAAACTCGATGGGAGTATGGGTGGAGACAGAGGAAGGGATAGAACAAGTCGCTGTAGAATATTTTGAGGATCTGTTTACAACCTCGAATCCCTGTGAGTTAGAGGAAAGTATCCGGTGTATTACCGAGACAGTAACATAAGAGATGAACACATCACTGATGGCTCCGCCTACGGACACAGAGATAAGAGGCACAGTGTTCTCGATAAACACTGATAAGGCGCCAGGCCCCAATGGGATGACAAGCCTTTTTTACCAGCAATTCTGGAATGTGATTGGTCGCGATGTCATTGCTATGGTGAAGGAGTTTTTTCATATCCGGGGAGTTTGACGAGCGGATTAATCAGACAAACATTTGTCTAATTCCAAAAAATGATAGACCAACCTCGATGACGGAGTTTAGGCCGATAAGCTTATGCAATGTAAGTTATAAGGTTATCTCGAAGATCTTATCGAGCCGTCTAAAGAAGATACTCCCCTCATTGATTTCTGAAATACAATCAGCCTTTGTGGCTCGACGGTTGATAACTGATAATATTCTAGTGGCGCAGGAGATGTTTCATGCCTTGAGGACAAACCAGAGCTGCAACTCGAAATTCATAGCGGTCAAGACAGATATGAGTAAAGCATACGATCAAGTTGTGTGGAATTTTCTCCGGGCTCTAATGGAAAAGATGGGCTTCGATATGCGGTGGATAAACTTAATAATGAATTGCGTCACTTCAGTATCCTACCGAGTTTTGATAAATGGAGATGCAAAAGGCAGCATCTCCCCTTCCCGGGGACTCCGGCAGGGCTATCCTCTATCGCCATTTCTTTTTATCCTCTGCACAGAAGTTCTGATTGCGCAGATTCGAGAAGCAGAGCGGGAGAAGAAGATTTCTGGAATGAAAATTGCTAGAGCATGTCCGGAAGTCTCTCATCTACTCTTCGCTGATGACAGCCTCTTCTTTTGTAAGGCGGAGCAAAGTCAGTGTCGAGAACTGATGAGAATTATCGATGTCTATGGGAAAGCCTCAGGACAACAGCTGAATAAATCAAAGTCTTCAGTTATGTTCGGTTCTAAGGTCATAGCATCCTCTAAACAAGACCTAAAAAGGTTACTTGGTATTAATAGAGAAGGTGGTATGGGCATGTATCTTGGAATGCCCGAGAAGATTTGTGGATCGAAGAAGCAAGTATTTGCTTATGTCCAGGATCGTCTAAACTCACGAGTCAACTCGTGGGAAGGAAAACTCCTATCCAAAGGTGGAAAAGAAGTACAAATTAAGTCGGTAGCTCAAGCGATTCCTACTTATACTATGTCTTGTTACCTCCTGCCACAAGAGACTCACAAGAAGATTACTGGAGCTATCTCCAGATTCTGGTGGAGTGCAAAGGCAAACAATCGAGGACTACATTGGATCGCGTGGGATGAAATATGTGTCCCGTTAGAGGAGGGAGGCTTGGGTTTCCGAGATTCGCGAGATTTTAATCTCGCCTTGCTAGCGAAACAGGCATGGAGACTACTGGTGTATCCGGATTCACTACTGGCAAGAGTAATGAAGGGCCGATACTACAGACACTCCAACCTCTTGACCGTAGGAAAGGCAAATAACCCCTCATATGGATGGACCAGTATATGGACTGCGAGAACCGTGCTTAGTGAAGGGCTACTGTGTACGATAGGTACAGGGGTGGAGACGAGGGTATGGGAGGACTGCTGGATACCTACTGAACCACCGAGACCAGCTCTGCCGAGGGGTACGATAATGGACCGTGATCTCATGGTCCACCATCTGATCGTCTTCGAGGATAAGAGTTGAAACGAGCCTATACTTCGGGAACTGGTCGCGGACGAGGAGATCCCAAAGATCCTTGCAATACAAACGAGTAAGTTGGGACGAAGGGATGGATACCGGTGGAAGCATACGAAATCAGGGTCATATACAGTCCGCTCGGGATACGAAGTTATAAACAAGAGAAGAAAAGAGAATTTGGAAAAGGGGATGGAGCCTAGCGTGACGAAGTTGAAAAAAGAAGTGTGGAAACTCAAGACCTCAAGGAAAATTAAACACTTTATATGGCAAGCTATATCCGGATTCGTATCTACGGCAAGCAGACTTTGTGATCGCCACTGCGCGACTGATAGAACATGTCAAAGATGTGGTGCGGACGATGAGACCATAAACCATCTACTATTTGAGTGTCCATCGGCTCTTCAATGCTGGGCAATCTCAGACATTCCTACTTCTCCGGGCTTATTCCCGTGTAACGCTTTATTTACGAATATTGATCACCTGATGTGGAGAGCAACAGAGCAAGGAACTCCTAAAGAAATCATGGAGGCTTTCCCATGGATACTCTGGTATATATGGAAAGCAAGAAACCACAAGATATTCAATGGAGCTGATACATCCCCTTTGGATACAATTCAGCTCGCGGTAACAGAGGCACAAAATTGGAAGGCCGCACAGCTTTTACCAGCGACGGAGGCAGAGGTGGTAGCAGGGGAAATTGAGGTACCAGACCCGGTCCAATCGCAACAAGTAAGGACACGGTTCCGATGCCAAGTAGACGCATCATGGATTCAGAAGGAACGGAAGATGGGCATGGGGTTTGTGCTCCTCGACGTTGACCAAGAGAGGCTGGCGGGAGCGAGAAATGACGAAGGTACAATTTCAGCGCTTCATGCGGAGGCTAGGGGACT
Source organism: Raphanus sativus (assembly GCF_000801105.2). Lineage (NCBI taxonomy): Eukaryota > Viridiplantae > Streptophyta > Magnoliopsida > Brassicales > Brassicaceae > Raphanus > Raphanus sativus. The sequence goes on along the minus strand of NC_079513.1, from coordinate 17,679,951 downwards.
GAGCTGGGCGATGAAGATGGTGCGAGAGCGTGGTATCCGGGTGATACATTTCGAAACTGATTGCCTACAGTTGGTACGACTGATTCAAAGCTTAGATGAATGGCCATCCATGGCAGAGGAAGTGGAAGACATAGTTATTCTTTCAAAGTGTTTTGATTCTTTTTCTATTTCTCATATACCGCGTGGTATGAATCAACGGGCAGACTGTCTTGCAAAAGCAGCTCGAGCTCGCTCTGATTCTTTTGTTTCTGTTACTTTGGACGATCCGGTTTGGTCAGCTCTTGTAGCTGACTCTTCGGAGTGATTTAATAAAGTTTTTAGTTGAGTGCCAAAAAAAAAAAAATTCCGTGGAAAGAAAACAAACTAAATAAGAAAAACATTTTAAATTAAGTTTAAATACTATGTAACTTATTTATTGCAGTCAAATAGTAGATTTTGTTAAGACAACAAGGTTTCAAAAGCATTGGTAAATAACAATGTTTTAAAGATAACAAACTTGAGAAACACAATTCAATCCTCAAACTTCAACAGTTGAGCCAACAATTATAACCTGAAAAATTCAATTGAGAGCAAAATGTCAATATGCATCAGTACTATCAAAACCAGAACATCTGCGCACAAAGTCAACAAATAAAGCATCAGTACTCTCAATACAAAATATGGCATAGCAAGCTTGAAAATAAAATACAACATATCTTTAAAAGTGTATTATCAAACTAGCAAGGAAGCTTCAAACAGTGGTGAATAAAAAAAATCAGTGAGCACCACTCAAAAGAAAAACAAAAGAAACTACATAAGACACTGAAGCTACAGAAGAAACAGAAAAAAATCAGTGAGCGCCACTTAAGGGACAGACACAAGATATATTGAAGCATAAAACAGAACATTGCCAACCTTCTAAATGCTCCACGAGTAACCTTCTCAAGCTTTGCGTTAGAATACTCATGAAGATCAATAGCTTCCTGTCATATGGTTTATGAGCAAGTTGAAAAGAGAGACAGTGTCAGTACGTTCCGGATTAACAAGCCAATCAAAGCAAATAACCGTACTCATTAATTACTGTATTGACAAAGAACCATACATGTTTGATGCTATATGGAAGTCTAGTTCCTCTTGCCATCTCTATAGTAATAGAGTCACGCATACCCTCCATTACTCTATCACATGCTGGTACGTATGGAACATGCTCATCATGTTGTTCATCACAATGTTGTTCATATGATTCCATTGCTTCCCAATGTGAAAAGACACAATCTTTATGATGTGAATTTCGAATGAAGTTGTGGAGAGCCATTGTTGTTGTCACAATCTTAACCTAAAGGCAGCTCTATGTGTAGAGAAACTAAAGTGGCTCTTTCTCTTGTTGAATGTGTGCACTGTTCTTGTTAAGCGTGAACTATTTAGATTTAACCTGGAGAAGCTCATGTGAATTTGCGGCTTTTCAAAGGATTGATTGGTTCATTTTGGCAAGTGATCCCATGGACTTATGCACAAAATTTGTCTTGGTGAATAGAATACAATGAAAAGAGTTCTTTTGCATAAGTTAGAAGTCATGACACAACTACCTCATGTAAGTTGTTACAACAACGTCAGCATAGAGCTGGTAACTTTATTATTAATATTGGACATGTACATTTTCTTAGCACCTTATGCTCAATTAACTACAGCAATTTGCTGCTTCCTTGGACACTTTTTAGGAAGTGGTTTCCCACAGAGTAACTCATTTCCCTCGTAAATGTACGGTTCTTTAAACTTCAGATTCTTAGGTATTCTCCCCTCCAGTTTATTGAACGTAAGATAAAGTTCCTTCAGCGAAGAGATCCCTGCCAAGCTCTGAGGAATAGCACCAGAAAACATGTTATTTGATAGATCAAGCGTCTCCAAGCGATCAAGCTTCCCCAAGCTTTCCGGGATTTTCCCATTCATGGAATTGAGATGAAGTGAAAGTTTCTTCAGTGACGCCATGTTTCCTACGGAGGAAGGGATCGAACCCGTGAAGGAATTCAACGAAAGATCCAGAATCTGCAGATTCCTCAAAGCTCCAAGCACCTCAGGCAATGTCCCATTCAAACTGTTGGAATTAAGAGCGAGATAGACCAAACCATCTCCTTTGTTTTTGGACAAGGCGTCAAGGAACATGTGGATTTTACCTTGGAAAGAGTTTTCAGAAAGGTCAAGATGCTTCAGCTGAGGAAGGTCTCCAAGAACCGCTGGAATTTCTCCTGAGAGTCTACTATAAGACAGATCAAGTGTCTCTAGAAGCTTCAGATTCTTGAATCCCGAAGGAATCGAGCTATGGAGATCAGAGAATTGGAGGAATACCTTTCGGAGGCTGGTGAGATCAAATATCCAGTTGGGTATCGGCGAATTGAGAGAGTTTCGAGACAAATCAAGAACTTCAAAGAGCTTCAGATTTGAAGACGAAGGAAAAGAGAGAGGTAAGCTCTTGAGCTCACAGTTGAATAAGTGCAACTCCTTCAGCCTCGAGAGTCTACTGAAATCCTGTAACCAAGTTTCACCAGCAGCGCTCAAACTCACAAACCCCATGTTGAGGTAAGTCAGTGAAGAAGAAAAACCCGAAAGCCACCCAAGGTTGCTTGCACGCAAATTATATGAACTTGAACCATCGTAACTAAACGTCTGAGCGTACAAATCAAGAGACTCGAGCTTCGACAAATTCCCAAGACTGGCAGGAACTTCACCATAAAACGACGAGAATGAAAAATTCAGGTACCTTAGACTATCAATGCTGCCGATGAACTCGGGGATCTCCAGGAAGTTGAAATCATTTGAACTCAAGTCCAAGTAGCTCAAGAACTTGAGACGGGTCAAAGACGGATGTATCTTACCTCCCAAGCCACCCTCTTTTAACCCACCTTAAAGCCTAAGTGTTTGATTCGGGTTTCTGAGATCAATCTTGATGACATGGCTGGTTCTGCGGTCGCAGAGAACACCGCGCCAGTTGCAGCAGTCCGGTCAAGACCAAGAAGAGAGTCGACCAGAAGGATCAGTAAGTGATTGTTTGAAGGTGAGAAGAGCTTGGCGCTCGGTGGATATACATTTAGTACTATTAGATGCTGATCCCAAATCGGGTTTTTTGAGCAGGAAGATGAAAATCAGAAAGGAGAAGAAGAAGGAGCTTGGCCTGAAGTTGAGTCTGAGGTCCATACTTCAAGTTATATGTTTGCTTGTTTCGTTTTACTCTCTTTTTTGTCAAACGTTAATATATAGATGTGCTTAGACGCAGACATATTAGACTATTACATTTATATATATCTAACTACGAATATGGACACGTGAAAAATGGCTGGCGTGTCACCACGGATGTGGCAGCTCAGTTGGTTTAAGCGCAGCCGTTGGTGGTGTTGCGCTTCTGGGTTTCCACAGTAGGAGGAGTGTCCAGGGCCTTAACAGGTACATACGCAGGCTGGCTCCGGGCCTAGGTAGGGGGATTAGGGCCGAAGGCCCGAACCTCCGACCTGGTTAATCAAAAAAAAAAAAAATGGCTGGCGTGCATGGAAATAAGTGCATGGGAGGGCCACTCCTTGATTTGATTTGATTTTTTTTTGATAAAAAAACTCCTTGATTTGATAGTAAAATAGTTATTATTTATTTCCTCAGGATGTGGATCTTGCCTACTACACGTGATTTTTTTTGGTAATCTGATGAACACGATTTAGTACTAAACTAGATCAAGATCCACGTCTTCAAGGAGTGAGCATTATATATACATATTTTTACATATTTACATATTTACATATTACAAAATAATAAAATAATAAATATTTATTAAATAATAAAGAAACATTAAGTTATTACATATATGGTTAAATTGGTGCAAACACTTAAATCAAAACAATCACTGTTATTTATGTAACTAAATCTAAACAATCCATTTTATCTATTTTAAATGATATATAATTTAATTTAATTTAAATGATACTAACATAGAAATATAGTATATTTTATTATAGTTATATATTAAATGAGACTTTCTACTCATATAATGTTGTGATCATTTGTATTTTCTATAAGAATTTTTTTAAAATCATTGTTAACAAAAATTTCAATATAAGACTTAATTTAATAGTAATTTATATTCATTTTAAAAAGTTTCAATAAAATTTTTAATATGAAATATTATGATTTTTAATCTGAATATTTATTAAATGATATTTCTTAATCATATGGTTTTATGATCTTTTGTATCTTGTTATAAAAAAAAAATCTTTGGTCACAAAATTTTTATTGTTAGATTTTTAACAGTTTTATTAGTTTATAAACATTTTAAAAATTTAAAATACAACGCATAACAAAAAATCTAAAATTTTCTTATATGGATAATGTAATTTTTGATTTATTTTGATAATATGGAATTAAATAAAATGATAGATTATACATAATTTTTATTATTTAACTTTCCTTTGTAGGAATAAATTTTTCATATCATTTCATTTCATAAATTTAAGGAAAAAAAGCAATTTGTATACAATATACATATAACTTTCCTTTGTAGGAATAGAAGTCATGACTAAAGCAGACAAGACTAACTCCGGTAAGTGGTTACAACATCGAGCTGATAACTTTTGTTAAATATTGGAAAGTAAACAGATACATTGTCTTAGCATCTTATGCTCAATTAGATACAACAGTCTACTGTTTTTTTGGACACTTTTTAGGAAGTGGTTTCCCACAGAGTAACTCATTCCCAACGTAAATGGACAGATCGTTAAACTTCAGCTGCTTAGGTATGCTCCCCTCCAGTTTATTGAACGAAAGATTCAGGGTATTCAGAGAAGATATCGCTGCCAAGCTCTCAGGAATGGAACCAGAAAGCCTGTTTCTTGATAGATCAAGCCTCTCCAGGTGACCAAGTTTTGAAATATTCCCGGGAATGCTTCCTGCTATGGAGTTTCTTGATAAGTTCAGGATTCGAAGGTAAGCGAGGTCTAGGATCTCCCCTGGGATTTCTCCGTTTAAGTTGTTTCCAGAAAGATCTATGCTATCGCGTATCTCTTGGTATACATAGTACTCGTCAACGCTTTTATGCTGCACAATGGCTGTGAGATTGCCGATGCATTTCGGAATCGGGCCAGATAGTTTGTTTTCGGAGAGATCCAGAATGTGTAGACTCGGGGCGCTGCATAGATCATCTGGGATTTGACCATCAAAGGAGTTACTCTGCAAACGAAGCATGGACAAAGAAGACAGCTTACTTAGCCACGATGGAATTTTCCCAGTCAGCTTGTTTCCTCCAAGATCAATGTGTTTAAGGTTAGAGCAGTTCTGAAACGTGTCTGGAATATTACCTTCCAATGCATTCTGGTTCAAAAGCAAGTCACCAAGACGAGGTATCACAGAGAGAGACTCTGGTATTTCGCCTGATATGATGTTCTCCGACCCGTCGATTTCATAAATCTGGGAAGAACTTTGCCAGCATTTTGGGAAACTACCAGAGAAACGGTTGTTTCTTAGATTGAGACTTTCCAGTCCTGTGAGTTGACATAGAGATGATGGGATTTCTCCGGTGAAGCTGTTATGAAAGAGGTTGATCTTTCTCACTCTTGGCATCAAGACATCAATGTCAGCTGGAAGAGAGCCCGAGAAGTTGTTCTGGTAAAGACAAAGCTCTTCTACATTTGCTATCCAACGAGGGAAAGGGCCTTCGAAGTTGTTGGAGCTCAAATCGAAGGCTGCTAAATTCGGGAACACAAGGTTTTGAGGTAATGTACCTTTGATTCTGTTGTTTTCTAGATACAGTTCAGTTACATCGGAAGCTATTCTCGAGAACCAGCTGTGAGGTATTTTATCTGCAATCCCTGTGTTCCTAAGTGTGACGGAGTTGAGTTTGTTTTGCACTTGAAGCCACATTGGAAACGACGGGCCGATCAGGCAGTTCTCTATGTTGATCAGCTCCAGTCTGAAAGGAGGAACCCATGTAGATGGCAGATTGATGACGACAGATCTGTTTGGTTCAGTTCTGAGACTGAAGCTCTTCAAGCTTCTAAGATTGACGAAATGAGACTTCAGCAGAACACCTTCCCATTTGTTCTCCCTCAAGTTAAGATCCACAAGCTCCTCAAGCTTCCCCAAGCTGTCTGGGATAGTCCCGTCCATGTCATTGAAAGAAATATCAAGTTTCTTCAGTGACGCCATGTTTCCTACCGAGGAAGGGATGGAGCCCGTGAAGTGATTGCCTGTAAGTTCCAGAATCTCAAGATTCCACAACTCTCCAAACGACTCAGGCAATGTCCCTTCTAAACGGTCGAAATTAAGACGGAGAGAGAGCAAACTGCTGTTTCCTTTGTTTTTGGACAAGGCGTCGAGAAACCTGTGGATTTGACCTTGGAAAGAGTTCTGCGAAAGGTCGAGATACTTAAGCCGAGGAAGGTCTCCAAGAACCGCCGGGATTTCTCCCGAGAGTTCGTTGCTAGACAGAACTAACGTCTCTAGAAGCTGAAGCTTCTTGAATCCGGGAGAAATCGACCCCAGGAGACGAACCTCTTGGAGGAATAGCTTTCTGAGACTGGTGAGATCGAATAGCCAGCTCGGTGTCGGCAAATAGAGAGAGTTTTGAGACAAATCAAGAACTTCAAGGAGCTTCAGATTCGCAGACGAAGGCAAAGAGAGGGGTAAGCTCTTTAGCTCACAGTTGGACAAATGCAACTCTTTAAGCTTCGAGAGTCTACTGAAATCCTCTAACCAGGTTTCACCAGCACCGCTCAGATTCACAAACCCCAAGTTGAGGTGAGTCAGTGAAGAAGACAGACCTGATAGCCACCCGAGGTTGCTTGCGCGCAAATATTTCTTATAGAAATAGTTACTAAACGGCTGAGCGTACAGATCAAGAGACTCGAGCTTCGACAAGTTTCCAAAACTAGCAGGAACCTCACCGGAAAGCGTTGTGAATGAAAGATTGAGGTACCTTAGACTAACGATGCCGCCGATGAACTCCGGGAACTTCAGGAACTTGAAATCATTTGAACTCAAGTCCAAATAGCTCAAGAACTTGAGACGGGTCAAAGACGGATTTATCTTGCCCCCCAAGCCACCCTTTTGAAATGTACCATAATAGTCATAGGGTCTGAGTGTTTGATTCGGGTTTCTGAGATCAATCTTGATGACGTGGCTGGTTCTGCTGTCACAAAGAATACCGCGCCAGTTGCAACAGTCCGGTCCGGACCAAGAAGAGAGTCGACCAAAAGGATCAGTAAGTGATTTTTTGAAGGTGAGAAGAGCTTGGCGCTCGGTGGATATACATTTAGGACTAGAGGCTGATCCCAAATCAGGTTTTTGGAGAAGATAGATGAAAATCAGAAAGGAGAAGAAGAAGAAGCTTGGCCTGAAGTTGAGCTTGAGGTCCATACTTTAGTTATGTGTTTGTTGGTTCCGTTCTCTCTTCTTTTGTCAAACGTGTATATATATAGATGTGTTGAGACGCAGACATTTTAGGCCTAATATATTTTTTTTGGTCAAAAGACCTAATATATTTAAATACGAATATGAACACGTGAATATTGGCTGGCGTGAATCGAAGTAAGTGCAGTTCGATATTTGAACATCATTACAAGGCTCGTGGTACTGTTTTGTGGGACGACCACTTCTTGATTTAATATTAATAACAGCGATTATATATTTTCTTAAGATTTGGATCTTGCCTATGACTCTCACCGACGCAATTTCCACTTTACTTGTTTAACATAGTTTCCACATTACGAGTTTTTGGTTTTCACGATGGAGACTAGACATGGGCATCTCGTGTGTATCAGTTTGGGTATTAGATAATTCTGGTAGGGGTTGGAGGATTAATATAAGAACAACTAAAAATTTTGGCTCGATTTCGGTTCAGATAGTTTCATGTTCGAGTTGAGTTGGTTCACATATTTATTAGGATACCACACAGTTCAGATTCAGTTCAGTTATTGTTGTAATTCGATATAAGATAAAATATTGGATATTTCAAATACAATATTGCATAATTCGGATGATTCGGATAATTTAAATTATTTCAGATTAAAATATCATTTTATGGTTAATTTGGATAATTTTAAATAATTTAATTGTTTTCAAATACTTTGTTTAATAGAATTTTAAACTATATTTATATATGTGGTTATTGAAACTAAGCATATATACAAAAAGAACTGAAACTAAGCATATATACAAAAATATACAAGTATTAGTTACATACATATCAATAACCACATATATAAATATAGTTTAAAATATATAAATACTTATATATTTTTGTATATACCCTTTGGTCCACTGGTTTGACTAAGAGTTCATTAATGCTTTTACATCCGGAGATCTGGGGTTCAAACCCTAGAAAATACCAAATTATGCAGATTATGGAGAAACATGTTACATGAGATCTTCAGCTTGGTGCATGGCGTACCATCGAACATGAATCTCATAGAACAGCTCGGAGTTGCAGTCAGGCGTGTATTCTCACAAGGTGGTTGAATTGTCGGCTGTAAAATCGTCTTTGTAATATTCTCATAGTTGTAATAGTATAATTAATCGATAATAATCGATCCAGACGTTAAAAAAAAAATAACAATCACTTATATATTTAGTTTTAGATATTTGAAATCAGGTTTGATTTGATTCACTGAATTTATGATTCACTGGTACAACTTTATTATTTCAGAAATAGACAAAACCAATTTATTATTTCATAAGAAAAAAATAGTCAAATGCTCGGTGTATGTTTTTTCTAATATAAAGTGGCTAGACAAGTAAACAAACACTAAAAGTATAAGCTAGATGATGTAAGCTTATGAAGTGGTTTAATAATTGTCAATTTTTTTTTTGTAAACTTCAAATAAATGAGAACTATACTTTCTGAATACTTACCAATTTAGACATTTGACTGTGTTTTTTCTTATGAAATAATAAATTGGTTTTGTCTATTTCTGAAATGATAAAGTTGTACCAGTTGTACTAATTTATTAGTATGCTATATAATGAAAGTTTATATTAGTTATATAAATTGTTTATATGTTTAATTAACTTAACTCATTTTATGATGAATTCCAATGTTTTTTATGTATACATGTGTTCAATTGCATTAACATGGTTGGAGTGCACAATTAATAAATTTGGGGAGAAATCAAAGAGAACTTTGTATATTGGAAGTTTCGAGATAAAAATTAAAAATAATCAAAAGATGAGAGATCATTTGTGCAATTATAAGAAAGGGTTGAAGTGCAAATTGAAATCTTAGGGGTTAATTTATATATGATTATGATGATTTAAGAGATTGTAAGAAAAACAAGCAAAATCTAAAAACTGAAGGACCATATACACAAATAATGAAAAGATGGTCACCATCGAACTCTGTAATGAAGAGCTGGAAATTATATTGTTTATTGCATTAACTTTGTCTTAACTGGCCAGGTTCCTGTAAGTGGTTACAACATCACCATCAGCGTAGAGCTGATAAGTTTATTATTAATGTTGGGGAGCAAAAAAAGGTACATTGCTTTGCAAGGTGCTTCTTACGCTCAATTAACTACAACAGTCTGCTGCTTCCTTGGACACTTCTTAGGAAGTGGTTTCCCACAGAGTAACTCATTTCCAACGTAAATGGACGGATCTTCAAACTTCAGCTGCTTAGGTATGCTTCCCTCCAGTTTATTGTACGAAAGATTCAGCGTATGCAGAGAAGATATCGCTGCCAAGCTCTGAGGAATGGCACCAGAAAACTTGTTACTTGATAGATCAAGCGTCTCTAGATTCCTCAACGCTCCAAGCGACTCAGGCAATGTCCCTTCTAAACGGTTGGAATAAAGACGGAGAGAGAGCAAGCTGCTGTTTCCTTTGTATCTGGACAAGGCGTCGACAAACCTGTGGATTTGACCTTGGAAAGAGTTTCCGGAAAGGGTGAGATACTTAAGCCGAGGAAGGTCTCCAAGAACCGGTGGAAGTTCTCCTGAGAGTAGATTATGAGTCATATCTAGTGTCTCTAGAAGCTGAAGCTTCTTGAATCCGGAAGGAATCAAGCCCTCGAGTTCACACTGTTTGAGGAGTAGTTTTTTGAGGCTGGTGAGATCGAATAGCCAGTTTGGTATCGGCGAGCTGAAAGAGTTTTCAGACAAATCAAGAACTTCAAGGAGCTTCAGATTCGCAGGCGAGGACAAAGAGAGAGGTAAGTTCCCGAGCCCACATTTGTGCAAATGCAACTCCTTAAGCTTCGAGAGTCTACTGAAATCCTGTAACCAGGTTTCACTGCTCATACCCACATGCCTCATGTCGAGGTAAGTCAGTGAAGAAGACAGACCCGAAAGCCACCCGAGGTTGCTTGCCCGCAAATAAAACCAAGGATGATATAAGGAAGGCTCTGGTCCAGTGTTCAGATCAAGAGACTCGAGCTTCGACAAATTTCCAAGAACGGCAGGGACCTCACCGGAAAAAGATGAGAATGAAAGATTCAGGTACGTTAGACTAACGATGTGGCCGATGAACTCGGGGATCTCAAGGCCGTTGAAATCATTTGAACTCAAGTCCAGATAGCTCAAGAACTTGAGACTGGTCAAAGACGGATTTATCTTGCCCCCCAAGCTACTCCTTTTAGACTCATCGAAGTGAACTAGTTGGTTTGGGTTTCTGAGATCAATCTTGATGACACGGCTGGTTCTGTTGTCGCAGCCAACACCGCGCCAGTTGCAGCAGTCAGGTCCAAACCAAGAAGAGAGTCGACCAGAAGGATCAGTAAGTGATTGTTTGAAGGTGAAAAGAGCTTGGCGCTCGGTGGATGTGCATTTAGGATTAGATGCTGATCCCAAATCAGGTTTTGAGAGAAGAAAGATGAAAATCAGAAAGGAAAAGAAGAAACTTGGCCTAAACTTGAGGTCCATGCAGAGGCGTGCCTCATGTGTAATCAAAAAGGTTTTTGCTTCAGGCCCCAAAAATATATACAAATTTTAGGACCCAAAATTCTCCAAAAATCTGGTGTAGCATAGTGGTTTTAGTGAACACACTATAATGTCATCCTACGTTCGATTCCCCCATTGTTGCTTTTCAATTCTTTTATCAGAAAAAATTATTTCTGTTATATTGTCAACTTCCCAAAATCAGAAAAAGAAAATCTCTTTAGTGATCCCCAAAATTCCTAAATAGAAAAGACATAAATATCTCAACTACTTTATACATGATCTATCTATATTTTCATGTTGTACATCTTATTTCTCACGCAGTATCCTAGCATTTTTTTTCATTGTTCATTCTGTGCTTCTAGCCTTCTATCAACAAGTGTATCTTTTTATTTAATCATCACCATTTTTTTTTTAAACTAATCACCATCACCATTTCTTATTGTATCAAAATATATGTTTCTTTCCGTATAGACCGCATCGATATCATTTTTTCTAGTGCTTTTAGTTTTTTTTAATTAAGTTAACATTTCACACTAGTAAGGAATCTAGATTATGAAAATTTGGTGAAAAGGTTTATTGAAAAAGAGAAGAGAAAAATTATGTCGTAGTTTTATATTATTATTTTAGTTTTTCTTTATGCTATTTTAACTATAGTTATATTTTAGTCAAAAAAAAATTTGGTTAAAAACCCCATTTTTATACTTGCCTCAAGTCCCTGTAGACCTTCGCACGGCACTGGGTCCATGCTTCAGTTATGTGTTTTCGTTATGTTCTCTTCCTTTTGTCAAACGTTAATTTATAAATGTTTGAAAGCCATGACATATTTGACCACCGCTACATTTTCATATATTTAATTAGGAGTATAAACACGTGATAAAAGAGCTGGTGTGCATGGAAGTAAGTGCAGTTCGATCTTTGAGCTCATCACATGGCTCGTGGTAGTGTTGCCTGGGACGACCACTCCTTGACTTGATAATATCTAGACGATAACCCGTGTGTATGCGTGCAGTGCAGTGATTTTTTTACATTAATATTTCTTTATTAAATGATTTTAACAATTTATAACACTGCAATTTTTATCAATTATAAAATGACAAATACAAATATTGGTATCTTAAATGTATCACTGTTGAAGAGTTAGCATATTACATCTCATTTTATTTAGTTTAAAAATTTCATATGCATAAAAAAAATTAAGTTTTGCGCTTGACACAAATCACCAAAACCAGATAGACAACATCAATTGTAAAATGATGAAAGTGATTAGAATTTTTGTTCAATTTGTTTACTATTGACTCTTCATAAGTGATTTCATTTTCTACCTTCATAAAATTGTGCTTTCGTTCTTGTTTCACTGATATGAGTCTTTTTTTCTTTTTTAACTTATTATGTGAATTCGGTGAATTAATAAGTGTCAACTTAAAAAGATGGCCATTTGTAAAAATTAGTTCCAATCCAAATACATATCTAAGAATCAATTTTTTTTTTAAAGAAAATCACCTTCAAATTGTATTCACAGATTAGTGCTTAAATCTAATATATCAAGCTGTTATAGAATATAAGTGCACATTCGAAATATAAATGTCTGTCTAGTATATATTCACGAGTTCGGTCTAAAAATCATCTAGCTAAAACAACAAAACAAATAACTTATTTTATTAACCTATGCTTTTGAGGTTTAACCATTCTAATAGATGTCACATATTGTATAAACTAAGAGCTGTTTAATTTATTAAATAATAAATCAAAAAACCTATAATAAATAGTTCAAGTCTCTCCTTCTTATAATTATAATAGCTAGATGGGATAATAAGGAAAAACAGATATTAGACAAATGATCAAATCTCCATTCTTTGAACAAACTCAAAAGGAGGTAATTAGAATATTGTTATGATATTTCATTAAAAGCTCTTTATGAATAATAATAAAGACTAACTCATTTAATCTAAATGAAATGATATATATATATGTGTATATATAGTGCTTCCAATATTAAAAGTCACTTCGATTTTGAAGAAGTGTATTTCTGGAATTGTCATGATCAAATAACATATTAGAAACTACCAATTAAAAAAATAATTTGTATATATAAAAGTATATAAACTAGAGTGAGAACATAAATCAAAACCAATACTTTTTTTATATTTACAATCATGTTTTTGGTATAAAAATCAAAACAATCATGTTATTTACCTTATGTGGTATATAATTAAAAATTAATATATTTTTGGTATAAAAATCAAAACAATCATTTTATTAACCTTATGTGGTATATAATTAAAAATTAGTTATAAATATATATATATTATATTTTAATATAAATATTTATTATTGACACTTCATAATCGTATGATTTTATTAACATTCTTATATTTGATGTAACAAAAACTTAAACCGTTAATCACATATATTTTTAATGTGAGATTTTTCAATACAAGTTTCAAAATTAAAATATTAAGATCTCTATCATTTTTCAGTGCAGATTTTGAAATTTATATATTTATGTATTTTATATAGTAGATAATTTAATTTATATATATGAATGAGACTTCGTAGTCATACGATTTATGAGTATTTGTATCTTGTTTGAACAAAAAACAAATAAACCATTGATAAAAAAATCAATGTGAGACTTTTACCATTTTTAGTAATTTTATAGTTGTTTCAAAAAGTTCAAAATATAATATATAAGAAAAAATCTAAATTTTTTTATTATATGTTTAATGTGATTGTTTAATTTTTTAATAACATAAAACTAAATAAAAAGAAGAGATGATAAAATAATTGTTATCAAATATGTGTAATTCATAATCATTCATTGCCGTATATATGTAAGTTATATTAGATAATTTTGTAGGTTTTATTTAAGTAAATAGTTGAGGATATTTTTTGTACTCTAATAGTTAATACTAATAATTAATTTGATAGTTAGTTTAATAAAAACTATAATATATATTTGACCACCATTACATGTTCATATATTTAATTACTTCTATGCACACCAGCTATTTTTTTTTGAAAAAAAATAGCTGGTGTGCATGGAAGTAAGTGCAGTTCGATATTTGAGCATCATCACATGGCTCGTGGTAGTGTTTCCTGACCACTCCTCGACTTGATGTGGATCTTGTCTACTACTCTCACCGACTCAGTTCCCATTTGACTTGCAAATTCAGAAAGGGCTTCTTAGGCCTGCAAATAATTTTCTGATATCTTTGGATGCCATAGAGAAGAAGGAAGTCGTTTTAGGCTTCCGTTAGGGTGTTAGATTTACCATGATGCAGTACTAAATAGTTTAGCTTAATTATTTGTTTCCACTGCGGCTAATGGTGTCAACAAGTCCATGTAAATTGGTTATGCTGCTTTTAGTACAGGTATTAAAATAGCCAAATAATTTTGAAAACTAGATTTTGACCCGCACGCCCGTGCGGGTGTATATTTTTATAAAATATTTTATTTTTCATGTCAATATTAGAGTTTGGCAAAAAATCCGAATCTAAAAAATCGAACCGATTCCGATCCAAAAAAGTACAAAACCCGAACCGGAATTGATTAAATATCAAAATTTTGGTATTTAGAGAACCGAAACTGATTCCGATCCGACCAAAGTATTTCAGATACTTGAATGTATTTGAAATAGATTTATATACTTGTATATATATTATTTTTTAGACTTAATGTATATAAAAACATCTAGAATATATATGGTACTTATAAGTTGGTTTAAATAATTGAAAATATATATAAATAGTCAAATGTAAATATCTAAAATAGTTAAAGTATACTCAAATCACCAAAAATACTTAACATAATTATTGATTATCTTTCCAAATATTTAAATCAAACCAATTTATATGTTAAGTTCAGGTATTTTGATATATGTTATTCAAATTTATTTGTAATATATTATTTTGTTTATATATTTTGAGAAATTTAAAGTATATAATGAATTTAAATGAGTTATCCGAACCTGAACAAACCCACAAAGACCCGAATTCAAATCCGAACAAAAATTTATAAATATCCGAATGGAACTGAAATCTTTGATCCCAAAAAACCAAAACCCAAACAGACCTAAACCGAACTCGAATGGGTACCCGAATTCCCACACCAAATTCACAATCTATTTTTTTCCTTTAAAAACACATCAAGCATATAATTAATAGTATTTTATATGTACTATCATATAAATAATCACATATATTACATTTTCAATAATGACATATATTGAAAGCATTTTTTATAATGATTATTGGAAATTTTTTTAGTAAAAATAATTTTTTGAATATATGTATATTTGAAATCAATTTTTGATATAAATCAACTTTAAATTATTATTTTGATTTGAAATACTTATATAAATTTTAAATTTTGTTTTATGATTATTTTAGACAAATGATATTTTTTAGATAATTAGATTAGCTCATTTTTTGTATATTTTAAAATTGACATAAATATATAGTTTCTCATGATATAATAGATTTCCAATTTTTCTTAATAACATAAATTTTTTTTTCTTAATATACTGTTATCTATATTTTCAAATAATATTATATCATTTTTATATTGCTATTCATGTTTCCAAATAAACATATTTTTAAAAAATTGATATTCATGTTTTTAAACAAACCTATTTTTTAACTGTTATCCAAATTTACAAACAAACATCTTTTAAAAATTGTTATCTATGTTTCCAAACAAATTTAATTTGTACTTCAATTTTAATAAGGTAGATTAAAAATAGTAAATACCTATATATTGTCATGAAATCACTGTTTATAATAAAAACTATAGATGCAGTGAAATCAGCCAATCGGGTCATTAGTAGCCAACAATTTAATCAATGATTTATTTATGCTCCATATTTTAGTTATTGTGAGAGATTGTGCATATCTACTGAGATTTTGTTTTGAAATTTAAGGTAACTAACATTTAAAAAGATATTCCATTAATTATACTTAATTTCCGATTTTATTAAAAGAATATTAATATTAATGGCACAAGTTGGTAAATATTAAGAAGAATTAATGGTGATTTTTTATTTGTATTCACTTTTAATAAAATAGATTGTTTTTTCCCAAAAAAAAACTTCACGTTGTACTCGCGAACTGGTTTTGTAGGTTTCATCTCCTTAAGAAAAACAAAATTTTGGTTGGTGCCATACTACCATATTGTTCTTTGTTTGTTCTGTAAGTAGAAGAAATATAAATGTATAAGGCTGTGACTCATGCGTATCAATATAGAACATTATTATCTTTGTATTTAATAG
Source organism: Raphanus sativus (assembly GCF_000801105.2). Lineage (NCBI taxonomy): Eukaryota > Viridiplantae > Streptophyta > Magnoliopsida > Brassicales > Brassicaceae > Raphanus > Raphanus sativus. The sequence goes on along the minus strand of NC_079513.1, from coordinate 17,663,805 downwards.
TTAGATTTTGTGGAGTGTATAACGCAAGAGATCTAGATTGTAGGCATATATATGTAAATTAGTTGATACAGCTTAGAATATTCCTTTTCTTGTTTATAACCGAGGGATAACAACAATGCATAACGAAAAGAAAGTAATGTTCAGCGAATTAATGATCTAGCGAAATTATAATATAAATAGGCAATGAATATAAAATAGCTGTTTAATGCTAGTGGCAATTGAATGTAATTTTTGTGCAACTTTAGGGGCTAATTCATTTTTGTATTTCAGTTTTAATAGTTTAGATAGTTTAAATAATTTTGAAAATAGTTAATAAAGTTGTGTATTAATATAAAATTTTCTCTTCTAAAACATTCAAATCTAACTTCCCTGGCGACAGCGGCAGTTTCATGATAGGTTCCATCGTATACGTAAAGGTAAGGGTTTACGAATGCGATCGTTGAGTAAGATACTCAATCGTAGTTCTTCTATCCCACCATCCTCCTCATTTGTCGTGGAAGTGTTCGAGAGTTCTTGTTGTTTTTGTTTGTGGCAATTTCTTGAATGTATGAGACTTCTTGTAATGTTATTTAATTCTTTGAAATTTGAGTCTTAATTACGTCCAAATAAAATCTTTTCAAATTTATTTATTTACTATATAAATATATATTCATATTTATTTAAAATATTAATGTTATAATTCGTTTTTCACTTTACAAATCTTTTAAATATTTAATTAATTTCGTAATTAATAATAGATTAGATGTATATTTTATTTTTATTAAAATAAACATTTTAAAATTGAAAAATTTACTGTAAATAATCCAAAAATTTTGGGGTAAAAAAGTCTAAATAACCAATAGACAATATAAGAAACCTCAAAAAAATAGATAATAAACAAAAAAATTAGATTTAAAATGACAAAATAAACACCATGTATTATGTTTAATAATTTTAAATGAAGCTCTCTTTTTATAAATTACACTTAATATAAGTTATTCAGTCAAAGATTTAATTCATACAAATAATCCGGTTAACATGCATGACCAAAATCTAAAATACAATTACAATCCCAAGGAAATTAATATCTAAGTTAATATTAAAGTGAACATAGTTTGTCGTAGATATCACATAATGTAATGTAAGGTTTTAGTTGGTGTTCATGTTTTAATAAAAATGATATTATTAATAATTTGAAACAATAAATTAAATTATTGTATGCAAACTATGAAATTTTTGTGTTTGAAAATATTTATTCTATTAAACTATTAGCAATATGGTAATTATTAAAATTATACACCACTAATCATATAAATCAAATATTTATATGTATGAAATGAAAATAATCATCCGCACAATTGTGTAGATCAAGATATAGTTCTAGATTAAAACTGCAAATTAAAAATGGGCTTCTCTGTCTCATTACATTTTGAATATTTTTGGATGTCTTGTGGACTTCAAAAAGCATTCAAATTTAGTTTCTCTCCCGATAGGGCCGATACAACGGTTTCATGATCGGCTACTTCGCAGCTCGTATACAGAACACTTCTTGGGTCTGGTGGGATTGTGTGACAGAATTTTAACATCAGGTGTTAAATGAAGGAGAAGAATACAACCTTCTTATATTCTCTACGAGTACTATGACTTCACGTATTCACTTGGCAACCTATGGCGTCTCTTATGCATCATCGTTCATTGAACTCAGTTATCCCTTTTATCAAAACAATAATGCAGACCTACATGTCTCAATACATACAGCTCGATAGCCAAAACACTGGTAATCTTGTTTGGATTTTAGCATAACGTCTAAAGTTTATTTTTTTGTCAGAAATCAAAATTTGTGGCGTCCATCTATTATTCTGAAAGTTATACGCAATGCAAAAATATTACAGAACATGCTTTCATTGAGAGTTGAACTCAAGACCTCCCGCTTACTAAACGGGTGCTCTAACCAACTGAGCTATGAAAGCTTTTGTACAGCTTGTCAACAAAGTATCATAAAGACCATATAAAATTCTGATTGGTCACTGATGCTGGTTGATTTTGAATACTGTAAGAGAGGATGGACTCAAATACTGTACTCTAGATCAGTTCATGGAACGCAGACTAGACTCTGTTTTGGAATCAATTGTACTTTTACAACTCTGAAACGCTACCGAGTAAGCTGCATTTGGATTAATATATGTGTACTTTTGCATCATACTCAAGGACAATGCGATCAAAACATACTATCGAACCCTCCATATGCAAAGTACACAACGACAGCTGCTCGGAACACGCCCTCTGGTCCATATAAGGCAAGAATGGAGTCAAGTTTGAGATGTCTGCGTAGATAAAACCCGCGATGATCATGAATAGCATCACTCAAGTGTTGATAGCAGAAGCTATCCAGGTAAGGTGAGTAATCCAGTCTTTCGTGTGCTTATTGATGCGAGTGTAGCTGAAGAGGCTATAAGACGACTATCAGGCGACCCTCCAGGAGATCAAAATCAGAACAACGACATGTGTTCTGATCCACAGACCGTTTGGTTTGTTATTCAGATGAGTTGCGAAAGTATGAAGTCCATGGTCTAGCAACAGCTGCAGTTCCAACTATACTACCAAGAAGTATATTTCCAGCAGTGATGAACGCTGCGAAATCCCCAAGCTCGATCCGTAAATAGGCGAAGGAACCACCAGCCATGGGGATTTTTTCGCCTATTTACAACTTAGGACTGAACACAACTTAAAGATACCAAAGCTTTGCTTCTTTCCTGATATATACATTCCCCCAGATTACTTTAGAAACCTTATTATTGACAAACTATAACTGAAGAAAGCCAACTCTAGGAGCCTGGCTGACTCCTTGGAGCTGTCTGAGACTCTGACATGCTTGGACTGCAAGGAAACTCGGAAGCAGCGACTTACAGTGGAGCTGCTGCTTATACAAGATCCAGCTAGCCTTTTAAAAAGTTTGACCAGAACGTGAAACAAAGACACCAAGAAGAAGAAGACTACGAAGGGAGGAGAACTCACAGGCTAAGCAATTTCTGTGAAGATAGCCGTAGAGAGTGTGGCTGCGGAGCTGAGCATATATGTAGTGTTTGGTTTCTGAGGCTAACTGGAAAGAAGTTAAAATTATAAATATGCAAAATTATCTAATGATATTTTATTGGCTCTCAGTTGGAAATTTTTTTATATTAAGAATAGTACACTTTATTATGAGAGTTTGTGCCAGTTAGATTACACCTGTATCTTCGCCTGGAATATTTCGAAAAAGCTTTTTGTTTCTCCCAAAAATCAACTTAAAATTTTATACAAAAAAAAAAACCAAAATTCTCTTTGTAAAGTGTACGACAATTAGTTAAAAAAAAATAACTGGACTAGAGTGGTGAATTAACTAATCATCCAATGACTGTCTAGGGAGATGACGTAAGCTTCTTACGTGTATTTTATCTACAAATCATAATTTGGTTTATATATACAATTAAATTAGATTTGCAAGAAAATCTTAGGATTAATAACTATTTAAATTTAAAAATACTCTTACAGAGAGCTCTGAATTTCGAATCGCAGATACTACGAAACAAGTAAAACGTAATTCTCATAAATTAGTTTTTTAAAATAAAAATTACAGATAATAATATCTGGCAGAACGCACACAGAATACATTATTATCTCCGGAGAATATACGAAACTAGAGAAGAGAGATTAAAGGACTCGTCGTCTCCGTCTCCTCCAGCTCATCGATCGTCAAACCCTCAGTCTCTCCTGGTAAAAACCTCTTCCTCACTCTCCTCCTTCGTTTACGCTTCCCTGTTTGATCTTTTCGCTCTGTTGGAAAAAATCGCTGGATGGATCCGATGTGTTTTCCGCTTGAATTTCGTGTGTTATCTTCAAATGACACTCAGATCTTGCGTTATTCGTAGTTTCATGCTTTGATCGGTTTAGGTCTTGGTTCTTAGCTTCAAGTTAACGTGTATTTGAGGCTGTGATTGTGTGTTTTTAGTTCGATCTGTTGATCAATCGATCGATTTCAGTTCAGCGATTCGAGCTACTTGTTGGCGATTGAGTTCTCTCTCATGTGACCTGAATAGTTGAGTTGCCACTTTTAGCTAGTTTCATGGTTGGAAGTAGATTTGCTCTTGAGTAGGTATGAAACATTCGCTTAGACAAAATATATTTATTGAATATTTACCTTTATGCCCCGTAACTGTTTCAAGCCCCAATAAATCTAAGGGCTCTGTGCTTGAGGAGTGCCTTTTTTTTTTGTTTCTCAAGAATATGTTTGATGCTTAAGTAAAATTACTACTCTCTTTCCCGTTTCAGGCACATCAATGAGAGTCTGAGTTGTTTCATGTTATAAGTCCTGCTCTGCGGATGTTTTACAAAGGATGCATATGCAAAGATTTTGACTTGGGCTACGATATGTGGACTTCACGCATCTGGGAAGGAGCTAGTGAACTAGATGGATAGACAATTTGATAAAGATAACATGGATCAAGCGAAGGGTTATGGACACGTTCGGTATACTGCCCCCCCTGACCCTAGGAGTGAGGGGATTGGCTCTATGAATCCAAGGTTTTCTCACGATTCTTCTACTAACGTTAACATGAATGTACGACCTCCAGATTATGGTATTTCGACTCCTGCTCGGCCAGTGCTGAACTACTCCATACAGACTGGTGAAGAATTTGCTTTTGAGTTTATGAGAGATAGGGTGATTATGAAACCGCAGTTCGTACCCAATATGTACAGTGAGCCGCCCGGTGGTATGCCTGTTTCGGTTAATTTAAGTGCTATGGGGATGGTTCTTCCGATGTCAGAGAGTGTTTCTAACACCACGGTGCTTAACGCAGCAGAGAAACGCCATACCTTTGAGCAAGAGAGAAAACCCCCCTCTAGAAATGAAGATAAGAGCTACCATGAGCTGGTCCAGTCAGCCCCGGTTATTTCTTCTAGAAATGACACTGGTCAAAGGGTTCATAGTTTGGTTTCTTCTAGAGCTTCTGATATCTCTTTGAACCAGGCAAAGTTCTTGTGCAGTTTTGGTGGTAGAATCATACCTCGCCCCAGAGATCAGAAACTTAGATATGTAGGCGGTGAAACGCGTATCATACGGATTAGCAAGGATATTTCTTTCCAAGAACTCATGCGTAAAATGTCAGAGATGTTCCCTGAAGTGCGTACCATAAAATATCAGCTGCCAGGCGAGGATCTCGATGCCTTAGTCTCTGTATCTTCTGATGAGGATTTACAAAACATGATGGAGGAATGTAATGTGTTTGGTAGTGGAGGATCTGACAAGCCCAGGATGTTCTTGCTTTCAAGCAGTGATATAGAGGAAGGTCAGTTCGGTATGGAAGCTGCCGAGGGCGATTCTGAGGTTCAGTATGTTGTTGCTGTCAATGGGATGGATCTTAGTTCACGTAAAAGTTCCCTTGGCATAACTGCTCCAGGGAACAATTTGGATGAACTACACAGGAATACTGACAGGGAGGTCAGTCAAGCTGCCACAGAACCAGCAGTAGCTTTGGTTGCTCCCTTGGCTGGTAATGAGTCTTCATTAGCGGGACAAATTTCCCAACCTGTGGCAGGTTTCTCTACTGGAAATGAACCATTTTCACAGCCTTATCTAGGACAGCAAGTGTCCTTCACCGGACTTGGTAACCACCAAGTTTACACATCAGCTCACATGGCAAGCATAGGCTATATAGATGAGAAGGGGTCTGCTCCTTTGCATGTTCAACCACAGCCTCATTATATCCCTTATTCTGTGAATCCTGAAACGCCTCTTCAAAGTGTGGCGCCTCACTATCCACATAAACCTGAGCAAGGAGTTTTGCATGATGAGCGGATCTTTCATGTACAAGATCCAGAAGCTTCATCAAAAGAGGCCAAAATGAGAAGAGATGACTCATTTAAGAAGGTAAATGATTCTGCTAATGTATCTACTGTCGAGACCAATCTTTCAGCAAAAGAACCAAAGATGATGAGAGAATCCTCAATCCCAAGGGTCAGTGAGTATTCCATTTCCTCTACGTCTGGTGATTTGATAGTCCCAGATCGCGTCCTGAAGGAAGAAACTCCAGTTGCCACACAAATATCCGATTCAACACCAGATCCAAGTATCTCAGCTTGTCAAGAGAAGAATCCTAGAAAATCCCAGGATCATGTTGAGAACAATGTTTCAGCAAAGGAGCCAAAGATGAAGTATTCCATCTCCTCTGTATCAAGTGATTCTATGGTCCCAGATCACACCTTCAAGGAAGAAGCTCCTATTTCCATGAAAATATCCAACTCCACACCAGATTCAAGTTCCTTTGTTTATCCCGAAAGAAGCCTCAAAACACCCCAGGAATATGTTCCGAAAACGGCTGCGTTAGATACAGAAAATGAAGGCAAAAAAATCAATCAGGACAACCAATTTTCTCTGCCTGGGAGAATCTCTCCATCGGGGCTTGTTACTTCAGTTGGTGATTCATCGAATGTGAGTAATGTCGACCAGCCGGCGATTCATCAAAGGGTTTTTCATTCTGAGCGCATTCCACGAGATATAGCAGAAAGTAAACGTTTGTCTAAATCTGATGATTCCCTTGGTTCTCAGTTTGTAATGGCTAAGTCAACTTCAGATGCATTCCTACCTATCAGCGAATCAGCTGAAACTTTTCATGAAGCAAATATGGAGTCCCAGAATGTTCATTCTAGCGCACCAGTAAGACCAGCTCCTGAAAGCCTCTGGAAAGCCGAGGGTAGTATCTCACAATCTGAAAAAAGGAACTTGGAACCTAGCGCCCCAGAGCACGTAAGTCATTCAGAGGCTTCAGTTAAGGCTGTTCCACGAGGACACATAGAGAACGGCGATATAGTTGTTGATATCAATGACAGGTTTCCTCGTGATTTTCTAGCTGATATATTGAAAGTGAAAGAGTCTCTAAGCTTCCCTGGATTAGGGCCATTGCATGCTGATGGAGCTGGAGTGAGTTTAAATGTTCAGAATCTTGACCCTAAAAATTGGTCGTATTTTCGAAATTTGGCGCAGGATGAGTTTGAGAGGAAGGATCTATCCCTTATGGATCAGGATCACCCTGGATTTCCCACTTCCCTGACTAATACCGATGGAGTTCCTATTGATTATAGCTACCCACCATTGCAATCTGGGAAAGTTGCTCCAACTCGGTTGAATCCACAAATCCACTTTGATGAGAATATCCAGCCGCATGTGTCAACTGCTGCCGTAGCTGATTCGAGAACAGCAGACACACAAGAAAATTACGGTCAGTCACAGTTCAAAGGTGCTGAAAGCACAGATGCAAATGTGGTACGCTTTTTGTTTTCAACCCAAAGATTGAAAATCTAATAAAATTTCGCTACCGGAAAAAAATACATGTTTCGACTAATATACTTGGATATGTAGAATACTGGAGTTCCTCTTATTGACCTTGTCGCTGAGGACAGTAGCCTCAGGTCTCTGCAGGTATGCCTTAGTTTATGGCTTAACATGTTTACTAGGTATTGAATATACCAGCTCTCTTTTTAACCAGATAACATGTTTACAAGACATGATTAGCTGTCTTTCTATTTTTTGGTATTTTTCTGTTGTTTTAAGGATTTTTTTTAGAAAGAGCACAATGTACGCTGCTTATAGACTAGACTATAGTAGTGCATGTCCCCATTGGCAGCTGAAACCATTGGAGCTTAAGAATTATAATCTCACTCTGTTTTCTCACTGATTGTATCCATTTTATTGCTGTTTCAGGTCATTAAAAATGACGACTTGGAAGAACTGAAGGAACTAGGTTCTGGTACCTTCGGAACTGTTTACCATGGAAAATGGAGGGGTACAGATGTTGCTATCAAGCGAATAAAAAAGAGCTGTTTCATTGGTCGTTCATCTGAACAAGAGAGACTGGTGAGCTTTCTTTCTTATATAGTTGGGTTGTCTGCGGTTTATATATCTGCCACCTCGTGGTTCTCCCAAATTACGTTATTTGTCTGCTTTAGGATCATTAGAGTACTGCTAGAAGACACTACTACTATCTGATCCCAAAACAGAGCCGTTTGTTGTTCTTTTTTCTCTTGCATGAAGCGGCTGTTAGATGCTAGTTATGAGCACGAAGTTGACATTCCCTGTTTAGTTTTACTAAATTTGTCCTCCAGTGCAGAGAAACGGTTCTTACTCTCAAGAAAGCCGCATTAGTTTAACTGATTTTCATTTTCAGTAACCAATGATTGAAAATTGCAGACCTCGGAGTTCTGGCATGAAGCTGAAATTCTTTCCAAGCTACATCATCCAAATGTTATGGCATTCTACGGCGTAGTGAGAGATGGGCCAGGAGGGACTTTAGCTACAGTGACAGAGTACATGGTCAATGGATCGCTTAGACATGTTCTGCTCAGCAACAGGTAACTATTTACACAGCTCTTTGGAATGCTTACTTCATGAAAACAACTTTAGATGGTATACCACCAGTTCACGTTTGGAGAATTACAGGCAGATTGATCGACGTAAGCGACTCATCATTGCAATGGATGCAGCTTTCGGAATGGAGTATTTGCACTCAAAGAACATAGTGCATTTCGATTTGAAGTGTGACAACTTGCTTGTCAACTTAAAGGATCCCGCCCGTCCAATATGCAAGGTAGTTCTCTTGGACAGTTCGATATGTAACATTGCCCATATCGTTTTGCTTATGTGATAAGAGAGATGATGGTTAATGCAGGTTGGTGATTTTGGTTTGTCAAAGATTAAAAGAAACACTCTGGTCAGCGGTGGTGTAAGAGGAACCCTCCCTTGGATGGCTCCCGAACTACTTAGTGGCAGCAGTAGCAAAGTTTCTGAAAAGGTATGAAAACCCAATGCTCTCAAATTAGTGTTGGAAGATGAACACAGAGTTTCTGTGTCCTTTTAAATGATTTTGCAAGTAATGTTTCGCCTTCATTTACATACAGGTCGATGTGTTCTCTTTCGGTATCGTCTTGTGGGAAATTCTTACTGGTGAGGAACCCTACGCCAATATGCATTACGGTGCAATCATCGGTAAGAATTGCTGTCTCTTCTATCATTTATGCTCTCCCGTTTCTTTTCTTACCAAACAAGGTTGAAGCTTATATGTTATGGTTGTCTGAATCTTTTTACCCATTGTAGGAGGCATAGTGAACAATACACTGAGACCAACCGTGCCAAGCTACTGTGACCCGGAATGGAGGATGCTGATGGAGCAGTGTTGGGCTCCTGATCCATTTGTTCGACCTTCCTTCCCAGAGATAGCGAGACGTCTCCGCACTATGTCCTCTGCGGCAAAAGCCCACGCCACCAATCACCAAATCCACAAGTAAATCTATATGTTCATATTATTACCGGTACGTATTTTGTTTCAGAAAAAGGTTTGTGTATAAAAAACATCGTTGCGTCTTCTTTCGGATTTGAGAGTGTTGATTTGTACAAGAAGTCCTAAATACATATTTGTATAGCCATTATTATTATTGTTGAGTGTAAGTAAATTGGTTATGGTACAATGACATTACTCATTTTCTGTATTTTTGAGTCTTTTTCTTCCAATAGAAAAGCAATCTACTATATGCACGATTTTTGGTTTAATAATTTTGTAGAAATATCTTAAGATTTATTCATTTTACTGCAGAAAACTAGTACAGGGTCCATCAGCCATTACTCCATTTTATAGTTTTTAAATTTTATTTGGTCCAATTTAAAACTGAAAAAAATATTAGTTTTGTATTTATTAATTCATGGGGTTTTAAATGTATAGATAAATAATTTTTATACATAGAAAATCTGACCAACATTCAAAAGGCTCTCCTGAGGAACATTGAAGATAACACTATGTTCTCTACAAATCTTCCTAAGAAATGTATATACATAGTCAATGGCTATCTTCTTGTTGAACCTTGCTTGCCTCCTCGCTCGAATCACCGTGTTCCCCATTATGTGCACCACTCCCGCATCCCTGCGCCTATTTATGAACTCCAGCTCGTCTACTCCATCGCTCATCTGGCTCGACGCTGTCTCCATGTGGCTCACCCGTTTCACCGGCGTTATCGACTCAAATGTATCACCGGAGTAATGAATCCTATATATATGAATACAATAGCTTGGAGACAAAGTCTAACTTGGAGTGGGGAACAAGTATATCTACGACTTTTTATATGGACATCACTACAATATTTATAACATTTCCCCTTGATGTCCATTATATCAAAGTGCTTTCAAAACGCCGTAGATGTTGCCTCGTTAAAAACCTCACCAGGAAAATCCAATGGAAAAACCATGGTTAAGGGAAAAAGAGTGCAGCGCGTAATGACTTCCCCTCATGTGTACATTCGTCGAGATCTTTGAGATGATGTAATCTGATCAAGTGAACTAACTTCTCGAAAGTAGCTGCGAGTACCGCCTTGATGAATAAATCAGCCAATTTGTAGGACACGAGTATCACCGTTCTTCTGCAGTGCATGAGTCCTCCTATGACTTGATCATTTTCTTCGATTCTCTTGCTTTCAAAGACTTTAAATCAGCATTAGAGTTTCGAATACTCCTTTCTGGTGTGTATCATTTGTGTGTTCTTTGTTGCCTCATTAAAACCTTGTCATGGGAAAACCTAATAGGATAAAAACCATGATAAGGAAAAAGAGTACAACCATACACATTTTCATATTTCTTCCCCTGAAAGCAATATCTTCAGGATATACATTTCAATCAAATAAATTCCTTTGAAACTGAGAATATCATAATAAACTATTCCATTAGAGTATTCAAGATCTATGAACTTCTAGTACACAATTCTCATTTGATATAGACAATAATTTCTTGGTCTATTTAGACTTCAAGCCAAATATCTTACATACAGTCTTCTAGACATTCATCTCGTACATACGAATTATTCATTCATAACTATAAAAATTACTATTATGATTTTCTTTCTTGTCATATAAAATTACATCTTTCAGTTATGAAAGAGATTAGTAACTTGCTCAAATAACACTTTTAAGTATGGTACTTCAGGACCAGTCATATTATGATCATCTTAAAATATTTAAGGATCTTTTAAGATAACATCTCTTATTCTAGTTGTCTAGTTTGGAGCACATAACAGTGTAGTCTTTTCAAGATCTTTCTTCCAAACAAACCATTTGTTATAACTCTTCAAGAGTTTGGATTTTATTCAAATCAATGATTCTATTGATTCATAATCTCTTGATAAATACAAATGGATGTACTGATTAACTTATAATATTTCATATATCCCATAACACATAATACATATTTCGATCGAATACATAGAGTTTCTGAGAACATGATTTTGAAATCACCAATCCTTCAAGGATTATATCTCTTAGGGATTATCAGTTTCCAATGGGTTGTATAGTTCAAGTTCTTCCTTTATTGCCAGACTAGTAAGAAACTTGAAAGTAGTTGCATCTATCATATGAGACTATGTCTCTTCACAATCAATTTCATACTGATCTTACTTTGGTGCAATGACTCATTTCTATCCCACTTGTTTTACACCTTCTAGTGTAGGGACTACTGGTCCAAATACATCTCTCTTTCACAAGAGTTTGTATCTTTGTCTATTACTTCTTTATGATCTGGCCAATCATTTCTGTGTGTACACTTTTCAATAGACTTTATTTCATGATCCTCTTTCTCATTCATCATATCAACTGCTACTTTGCATGCATAAATATCTACGACGTCGATTTGCTTATCGGTTCCTTCTTATTTCACACATGACATAACTTATTGAGATCTTTTTTCATTGTCTCAGGTACCTGAATTTTCTTTCAGTCATGTTAATGTCTCTTCTAAAGATCATTCAAAACTCTTATTCCTCTTGACCATTATTAATTTATGCTCATTTTCGTTTACGAGGATTTTTATCTTTGGAACCAATATGTCTACTACGCTTCAGGCGTAACTGGCAGTTTGATATTGTTCTTCTGGAACATTAATTCTTATTTAGAGCATTTATAGCTGGTATATGTGATTTGGTCACACTATATTAGGGTCATTAGTTGCTTCTGGCAACTGATTTACTAAGCTATAGAATTATCTTTTGGACTTCTGATTCACTTTCTCTTTAGTCTGAGGATCAATGATAATTCCTTTGAACTTGTTTTCTTTTCCAGCTTTTTATTTTCTCCTCCTTATGTTGGAAATACTAATTCAGTTTTTAGCATTCATATCGAGCCTTATTTATATCCTTCGGGGATGGCTCTAGATGCTTAAGTATCAATGGAGATTCATATCCAACATATATTACCAACCTCATTTGAAATTCATCTTAATTAAAGCTCTGTGGTGGAGCAACGGGAATGTATATCGCACATCCACCATTTTTAGATGAAAATGGTTGGTTTCTGACCTAATACCAATGATGGGGAGAATTAATGATTACTTTTGGCTCGATACGAATTAGTGTTGCTCAAAATATTTAACACTTATCCAAGTGAATTTGTTGTAGTCGTCAAAGACTTAAGACGTGAATTCACCAATATTATAAAGATGCATAGAGGGTGATCAGTCCACCAACATCTCCTTTATTCATGCCATAACTTCATTTGGTTGGTGAAACCGTATTTCCATTTTATCTTATGAGCAAGAAACATTTGTGAAATCATTCACAAGAATCTTCTAGTTCTTCAATGAATATTCACATAAATCTTTATGTATCTTTTCGCATCATTACTGAACCAAAATGGTCTAACTGGTTCATGCCAAATACTTTGTAAACTTTTGGTTTACTATATATTTATTTCCATTACACTAATCTTTGTGTAGTACAACTTATGAGAGGATTAGATACTTTTTTAAAAATGCGTTTACTGCCTTGAAAAATATTTTTGGAAGTGAATTGCCTTGCTTAGTATCTCAACATAACTTGTCTCAAAATTCAATAGATTTACTTTAAGAAAGATTCATCAATCTAACTTTTAGTGTAAACATAATCTTCTGGATGTTTCACTTATCATAAAATATGAGATTCTTTAACTCTTCTCCTCGAGATGATAATACTATAGGTTTATCAATCTCGAATCAATTTCATTTTTGGAATACACTACATGAGTCATGTATTCTTTCTTAGATCCTTCAAACTTTTGAGACAGAAAAATATAACCATTAAAGGTTTTAAATCACATTATTATGTGCAGCAATATTTATGTACTCTTCTGGAGCATTTATATATATCTTCTTCCTGAACTTTCTATTGCCTTTTATTGTACTCACAATAATTTTTTTTTATCTTTAGATGATTAAATCATATCTCTTCTTTATTACAATCTTTATGAATTCTAAAAAGAAACTCTATAGATTTTGACCTTATATCATAGCTCAATGTTTTTCTGAGTCTCAAAGAGACAACTTACAAGTATAAATTTCTTTATTCTCTTTTGTCAATCATGTGTCTACCAGACAACATTACTTGTATGAAAAATGTATTCTCATCTTTGCATCATTAAATCATCCAACACAGTGGAGTTTTAGTTACAGACTTCAGATCTTGTAATCTTTAGATACAAAATACACAATGAGATTTAAGTAATCACATTCAAGTGATCATCTCTTTTCTTTGGATTGTTTTCCAGAACTTCTGGATCTTTTAAAGTCAAGCCTTAAAACTTAATACTCTTATACATATCATATCATGGTAATAAAATATAATATGTATAAATATCAAATAATATTTATAAACTAAATATGTTAATTGTGTATTTTGTTTTGATATGTATAAATATCAAATCACATTCAAGATTTGTTTTATCGTTAGCCTTATAGAACGAATTAAATCTACATCAAGATTTTATACTCAGGATTCGCATTGGCACCACTCTCTAAATCCGTCTTCGCTTTTTTGTTCTTTCCTGAAACTATTAGAGCGTTGCCAAGGCGAATCATCAGTAGTCACTTGTAACAAACTCATTTCCATGTGAGACATTGTTTTAAGATTCAGTTCTATCACTTATCCTAAAAGGGCATAGGATGTTTTACTTTTGTAGTTCAGCTGAAGTAAAGAGACCAAAGTGAGAAACAGAGAGTCATAACCTCATGAAAGATAAAATCAATGCAACTGCCAAAGCTTTAAGCCCTGTTCTTTTCGTCAACGCTGACGCAGCGGTGAGCGTACAAAATTAACAAAGAAAACAGAGAGTTGTAAGTGCAGCGCCGTTAAACACTTCCCGCCGGGCATTGACGCTACTCATCTTTTCCGTATTTCTTTTGCCGCTGTAAAAAGTAGCGTCTCCCGTACATCCCTGATTTGTCGCTAACGTCAGTTATTGACTCTCTATTTTAACTTTCTTGCTGACCTGTCACTTTAAATCTTTCATATTTTGGTCTGTTTGCCGCTGACACTCTGCGTTCTCCAAAAGAACAGGGCTTTATTATCTTGTACCATTTATTCTCAAACAATAGAAAGAGTTCAAAAACATAAAAAGGAGAAGCAGAGATCGAAATCTTCAGGATTTTCTTGATTCATCCATGTACATAAATTAAGATTTCGTTTGAGAAAACAACATCAACCTGTGTTGCAATGGAAGCTTCAAGAAGAAAAAACAAAAGCTCAGTGCTTGGCGTCTTCTTCTTCGCAGAACTTGGAGTACTTGTCAGAATCCATCAACTTCTCTACCTCGCCTGCATCACTCAGCTCCACCTTTATGATCCATCCTTCTTCATACGGGCTCGTGTTCACCTGTGGATTCCAACAAAAACAATCTCAGATCAAGATCATTGAATCAAGAATCTCCAAGCTTCATGATGTTTAACAATCATATCAGCAACCAGTGAATCAAGATTCTCAAAGTTTAAGTCTTTCCCATCCGCCAAAACTTACCAAGAATCAAATGATGCCACCAAAAGAATCATTTTATCATCAAATGAAACAAGTAACCACGCAATATGTCAATGCAGTTGTTTTTTTGTTGCGGTTCAGATAGATTCAACCTGGGTTTTACACAAATATAAATATCAAAAGAGGACTCACCAATCCAGGGGACTCGGACAGCACCTCATTGACTTCGACCACCTTACCGGAGACGGGAGAATTGATATCACTGGTAGCTTTCACACTCTCAACCGCTCCAAAACTCTCACCTTGTGACACCGATCTCCCCAAGTCAGGCAACTCAACATAGACCACATCACCCAAGTGGTCCTGAGCGTGATCCGTTATACCAAAGGTCGCTTTGTTCCCATCAATCTTCACCCATTCATGTGATTCAGCATACTTCAGATCCTTCAAAACCACTACAACACACACAGATCAACAAAACAAAACAAAAAAAAAGAGAATAACCAGTAAGGTTATAAGGCAAAGATTCAAACTTTCAAAAAGAAATGGTCTTTATAACATATACTTTCTCTGTAAACAAGTTGTTTTCAGACAAAACATTAGTTCCACAACAAAACCACTCATAACATACATCATGGTACTGATCATAAAAAACGATGAAAGATCCATACTTTCAAAAAAATTAACAATCTCAGATTCAATCATCAAAACATAAGAGGAACGAATCAGGAGGAGACAGAGATTCTCACCTGAAGAAAACCCTCGTTGGGCGATGGAGATCCTTAGATGAGAAGCAGCCCTGGAAGCCCACAAGAATCTTGCAGCCATTTTTTTTGTTCGTGGAGATCTCAAAGCACAGAAAACAACAGTGACAGAGAGAGAGGTAGAAAGAGTGAGTGCACTCACCGACCGCCTTATTATTATTATACTACTACTACTCTTTACGAGAAAAGGGTTTGGTAGGTTTGCTTTTTTTTTTTCTTTTGTTCCATAAAATATCACTTTCTGAAATGATTATGCTCGTGGACCTATTTCGCTTCAACTACCCCACTAAAGCAACGTTGTGGGATTATGACACTAGACCATATATTATAAAGTTTGTAACATGAATTAATGTACAGAGCCTGTTCTGGGGGATATCCAGAAGTTTGTAACATGAATAATGTACTGAGCCTGTTCTGGCAATATCCAGATGAAACTTTGTCTATAGCCCCCAGAAATATTAATGGTTAATATGCATATATTCTTTTGGCCCACAAATTATTTAGAAAAATATATGTTTAATAATTGTTTCAAGTCCCATAAATCTCGAGGTCTGCTATGTACATTCTGATCATAAAAACCCAACATTTATCAAGAAGACACAGTGAATGGTTTACATTAGAACTCAAGGCACATCCTTAATGCGTTGTTCTTCTAACCATTGAAGTAAGCTGTTCCACTTGATCCTCAGCAAAACAAGAAGAAAGAAGAACCTTACATGTTCCCTCCATCTGGTGCACATACATTTTCTCTCCTTGAGTTCACCACAGAGCTCTTTGACTCTCTCCAAGAACCTGGCTTCACCATAGAATTTTACCAAGATGTTGCATGTGCTTTTATATCCGTAGGGTTTAATGTCCCATATTACCTTTGAATTTCATTTTCATACAACATAAGCTTATGCAGTTTCGCTAGTCTGTATACGTGTCTTGGACTGTATAATATACGTCCGCAAAGAATAACAATACTATGCACAGTTACAACCCTTACATATAATTTGTGGCTTCACCTAATGAAAACTTTTGTTTCTTTAGTTTAGGCTCACCTAAATGCAACGATACGCTATCATCCTCTTCATCTGAACTGTTCTTTAAAGCGACAAGATCATCAACTTTATGTTTCTCTTCCCCTTTACTACCAGAAGAAGTAAACAACAAAGGAGCAATGAAGAGATGCTCCTCTACTTCAGGTCTCGTTTTGATAGCCTCTTCTATGTGAAACTCAGGCGGGACAAACGGCTCAAAGTTTTCATCTTGCTTGTCTCCTGAGGGAACCGGGTCAGGTGGGGATGACTGGCTAACCGTTGAATCAAAGCCTGTAAGCGAAGTAGTGTTGTTTCTCTCTTCTCTTGCAGCAGCTGCAAGCACATAAAAAGCCCATAACAGAATAAGTTCAGAACTATCTAAGAACACAGCTAAGAAGAAGAGTTAGTTACAAAACCTTCAAGCTCATGGTTAGATGTGATGAGATCAAGCTCCAAAAGATCCAAAAGCCGACCAAGATCAACTCCACTCGTCCAGTTCTCAGGCTCTCGACCCGCTATTAGTTTCAGTCTTCCTCTGTTAGCAGTCCCTCCCCAAATGATCCCAACCGGTCGTGGCCTCTGACCGTTCGGACCCGTTAACAGTATAAGGCTTCCACTGTCACCTTCAAGGTCAAAAGTCTGCTGGTTCTCACCGATCACCAGAAAGTCCGTGAGGAAACAGATCCCTTTCTCGTCGTTGTACTCCAATGCATAAGCCATCACAGTTCCCTTGGTGTACCCAGAGCTTCTTCCAACTTTCACAACTTGTTTCCCAATGAGACTATCAATCGGAGACTGCAAGTCTATGGCTTGTACGTTGCCTATCTCACCTATACCCTTTATCACCGTGGTTACATTGCTCGTATCGAAATCTTCCGCAAATGGAATAAAAGCACCATCTGCTCTCACAAATGTTTCTGCATTTGGAAATAAAGAGTTCAGAGAGGTCTCTAGATATGCATGGCGGTTCATGATACAGAGAGATAAGCAATGGAACTGTACCTGGATTTGTACCAGCAAATAGGCCGTACCACAGGTCATCTGTGATGAAAGATGTAGCTCTCTCAACTGCACCGAGGTAGACACCAGGTCCAAGGCTTGGAGGTAAAGGGTGAAACATTTTCTGGCTTGGATAGTCCAAATCAACTGCCACGTGCCGGTTAGTAAGGAAACCAACCTGATGGTTACCCGTTCTGCTTTTCACTATAGCTCCCAACGTTCCATACGTTTCTTGGCTTGCTACCTACACAACTGAGACTTTAAGCTTACAGGTTTGCAGGAGGAGAGAAGAAGAAAAAAAATGTACCTGAGAGCCAGAGCCAATGCAGGGATCACTTCCTCTCAAGCCATCTACAAGTTCATTATAAACCTGTTCCTTTGGGGTAGCAGCAGGTGCACCATAATATTGGAACTCCACAACATCTACATCGCACCATACCCCACCAGGACCCTGTTAAGGACACAACCACATTACTTATCATGTGATTAAATATCTGAAAAAGGCTATGTATGATGTGTTGAAGATAACTCAACCTCAAGAGCAGAAGGAAGGCACTGCATTGGATTCAGCCATTGCCTATGGACTTTCCTAGCAACAAACACAAGTATCGCTGGAGTATTCGTTAACACGCCGTGAGTTATCCGGAACCCAACTGCAGTACCGAGGCTAAACCGGCGTAAGATCTTACTATGAAACGCTCTGATAGTCATGAGCTCAAGCAGGGTGGTGGCTTGCTGTCCTGAAGGCAGCCTCCCAACGATTTCAGGCAAAACACCTTTCTGGAGATGACCAAAGTAGTTGGCTCGGTCTTGTACAGCGTCGTTAAGGCGGGTGAGGGTAGGCCAGGAGAAGTAAGGGGCATTGCTCTCTGCGTGCTGGGTGTTGAGCGTGAATGGGTGAAGAGGAGAAGGGCTTGAAGATGATGGAAGACTCATGTTGTGGTTACAGTGATGGGTTCTCTCTAAGTCCAAAGCAGAGTCCTCTGATTCAGAGGATACTGCTTGGATGAGTCTCTGACCCCAACCTCCCAAAGTCATAGCTGCTGCTGACAAAAAAAACACCACCGTATTGTTTCAGCTCTGTGACAAAAAAAAAAAAACAGATTCCATCAATGATGGTTGTAAGAACTTTAATTAAAAAAGTTTAAAAATCATAATTGGAGGACTTATAACTATATATATATATATATATATATATATATTCTAAAAAAAATAAGAAGGTAGACTAATGTTTCATAGACATGTGACCAGATCCTGCTCTGCTTTTTTAGCAAGAAAGTCAGCACACATATTTAAGCTGCAAGAAATATATATAACTGAAAGTAATGAAAAAAATGCTCTAGATTCACTACTATCGAAAACTAAGTCCAATCCATAGATCTTTGAGTAAGTCAGCGTGGTCATTTCAAGGACAGCCGAATAAATGTTTCTTTTCACTTTCACTTTTAGATTGTTCAATAGTAATCAAAATTGATTTATTCAAAAAAAAAAGTAATCAAAATTGTAACAATAAGAGCAAATAATCCAAATGAACCTAGATTACGTTTCACCAACCCTAGAAGTTGTGTAAACCTGTAGAACCATCTTCGAATTTCAAAATTACAATCCGAAAAGTAAGAATCACCTTCAAACCTGATTGAACTCAGAATCTACAATCATGCATAGTCCTGAAAAAGTTCCAAACCCATACATAAAACTATGATTCGGGGAAGGCGCGAAAACTCACCGACAAGACGATTGGTGGGAGTATCAGCGAGGAGTTCATGAGAAAATGGGAGCTAAAGAGGTAGCTGCATTTAAGGGGAGAGAGAGAGAGAGATGGATGAAGACGACGAGGAGGGGGAGAGATGATGATAGCAATGGCTGCTGCATAATAATTTCTTTGTAACTGTTGATGGTGGTTGTCTATACAGTACATCAATTATCTTCTTCTTTCCTTTTTTATTTTATTTTTGTCGACGCATGGATAATTATTACTATTATCTTATTTATATTCTTCTGTTACTAATAAAAGCTCTTTTTCTTTTTGGGTCAAAAGTCAAAACCAATAAAATCTCTTTTAAAATTATTGTTGTCCTTCAACTTTTTAGTATTTTGATTTTCTTTTCGCCATTAGGTTATTGTTATCCTCTTTTGAGTTGTTGTTTTTTTCCTAATGAAATTATTTTAACATATCAAATTACGATTTTTTTTATTAAAGTATAAGAAAAGGTACTAAAGTGGTTGTTCTCTTTGCTTCTAGGGAGGATTATAAACCTCATGTGATGTTGTTGTTTGCAAAGGACTATATATACCTGGACTTAAGGAACTGATCAAGTACTATTACAATTATAAGATTCATCAGGTGATGATTTTGATGGTAATACCAAGAAGACAAGCTGGTGTTCCTTGTATTCAGGCTCTTCTTCTTCTTCTTATTAATTCTGTCATTTTAATGTTCAGTGAATTAGTAAAAGGCTACTAGCCTTGGTATTAGTCTTTCTCCTACGTCAGTTTGTGTTGTATAGCTTTAGCTGCATTGTTCAACTCTTGTGCTAAGTCTTCCATATGTATTGCAAGTTTGCAGTTACATTTGTTTTGTGTGTGTGCATAACAATTATCTAGAGCATAAAATTCCCACATCTATTGTCTATGGAATGATTTTTCTGAATCAAATCCATGACCTTACGATCAAATCTTCATACACTTGTTTATTGATTAATTTCAAAACTGTTCAATGATGATGTGGATGGATCTTGATCATATTGACAGAGACAAACAATAAACTGATATGTATTCGTGGTCGTTTACGCACCAGAGAATCAGTTAATCCTCTTGTCTGTGTTTGATCGTAGCTGTACCAAACTAAACTCACATCTGGTTTGATTTGTAATTTCATAACAGAAAAACATTATTGATGCTATTCCAGGATTGGCTAACATACCAAAACAGGCAGCTACTTGATTATTTTCAGTTGTGGGATCCATTGTTTTGTTACTTTTCATATATTACTTTCTTGATGATTCGAAAATTATTCTACAATGCTCTTTTAGCTTTTGATCTATATATATCCCCTACAATTTTAAAAATAATTTACATTGACATATAACTCCAAATTTATAAAAGAAAAATAATGATAATTTTTAATTAAAATATATATAACTCCTAAAACTTTAGGGTTGTCCCTGTACACGTGTATAGTATTTACTAAGCAGAATCTAAGGAATTGTATACGACTATGAATTTTGGTGTAATAGTTTTTTGCTAGTGTTATTGTTGCATCACTAATGTCATTAAAATTGGGACAAATGAATCCGTTTCCAATATAGTTTAACTGAAACTGTTAGTTTTCAAACTTTGATTAAGGTTTTTTTTTTCTCTCCAAATTTGGTTTAGATTCGGTTTAAGTATATGCGATACAAAAACAAAAGCAGTATACATTAATTAACATTTGATTTGGTTTTAGTACTTTAGGCAGATTTATCTTGTTATTAAAGTCAAAATGATGGAAAAAGCTACGGAAAAAGTATTAGCCGTTGGATCTGGAGAGGTGACGAATCCGACGTCCCAGGTAAAATGAGTTTCGGCGTCGTGGCGGGTCCCACTGATTATTATCTGTAATCGCAGTTTTTCAAATCTCTCTCTCTCTCTCTCTCTCTCTCTCTCTCTCGTTTCGTCCCCAGAAAAAAAATTGTCCGACATGAAACCAAATAGGTAATAAAAAAAAAACAAATCTGCGTGTAAGGGATAAGAGTTTCGTGCTCGTGATTTTTGATTCCGGTCTCTCCATTATCGATTTCAGACAACCACATTGGTCCTAGATCTGAACAAAAAGAAGATAAAAACATCCCCACGGATTGGATATTACGATTAGCTTGACATCGAGATTCGATTGTTTTGTTCTGTTCGAGGGTCACGACACGAGGGAGCGAGTTGATTTGGTTTGGATCCTCTTTCTGGATCTAATCTGTGGGGGGGACATTGTTAGGTGGGATCTGAAAGAAGGGAGAGATGGTGGATGTATCGGCGGTTAGCGAAGAGCTGGCTGAGCTCGAAGGACAAATCAATGACATCTTCCGTGCTCTGTCGTGAGATTCTCTTTTTAGCTCTTTCCCATTTGTTCATCTGTTGTTTTTTTGTTCTTAAAGTTCGTATCTTTTTTTTTGGCGACCAGAAATGGATTCCAGAAGCTGGAGAAGATCAAAGATGCTAATAGGCAGAGTAGGCAGCTCGAAGAGCTCACTGATAAAATGCGTGACTGCAAGAGGTATAAAACGCTTGATTTGATGAATTGATGGATTTTTTTCTTTATTATTATCTGTTTTTTTTTTTTTTGATGAATTTGATTTCTTCCTTTGTGGCAGCCTTATTAAAGATTTCGATAGGGAAGTCAAAAGCTTGGAAAGTGGAAACGATGCCAACACTAACCGGATGCTGAACGATAGACGTCAATCTATGGTTAGCTAGCATAAACTGACCATTTCTCCGACGTTAACGAGTCTGTTCAATAGTGTAAGAGTGTTTTCTAATGCCAAGTGATGTTGTGATTGTGCAGGTTAAGGAACTAAACTCATATGTTGCTCTTAAGAAGAAGTATGTCACACGTTTGCTTTTTTTTTTTTGATGTTTAAGATAATGTCTCGAATTACATTTCCTTTTGTTGTTGTTGTTGCTTGTTATTATGTTTGTGGTGATTGATGACAATGAGAGATGATTGTACAGATATTCATCCAATCTGGCAAGCAATAACAAGCGAGTAGATCTTTTCGATGGACCTGCTGAAGACCACATGGAAGAGAATGTCTTACTTGCTTCAAGTAAGCCTTTTTTTAACTCAAGGATCTTGCTTTGTTATATGAATATGCCTACCTAATCCCTTAATCACTTTCAGACATGTCCAATCAAGAACTAATGAATAAAGGAAACTCCATGATGGATGACACTGATCAAGCAATTGAAAGGGGGAAAAAGGTCACTACTTTTGCCTATTTTCTGAATGTCATTTACGCCTTACTATACATGGAGCTCTGCCATCTGATAACTTGTGTCCATTTTCACAAAATCAATCTCTCACTTCATTTTTTTTTTTTTTGTGTGGATTTGTTGACAACAGATTGTTCTGGAGACTATAAATGTGGGAACAGATACTTCAGCAGCTCTCAAGGCTCAGGTTTGTAGTTGTGCCACACTCTTTTTTTTCCAAACATTCTGTGCTTCTGTTCTGAATTTTCAGTTGTTCTTTACAACATTCCTTGTTATGATTGTTTACCTATTTACTATTCAGACCGACCAAATGAGTAGAGTCGTCAATGAACTTGATTCTATCCATTTCTCACTCAAGAAGGCCTCCAAGCTGGTCAAGGAAATTGGTAGGCAGGTCAGTCTCCAAAATCTCTCCTCATATCTTCTTTACACAGCTCCAATTTATTTGAAGCTTCCTCTTTGTCCCTTTTACTGACTTTCTGCTCTTCTTCTCTCAGGTTGCCACAGACAAATGTATTATGGCATTCCTTTTCCTTATTGTCATTGGTGTAATAGCCATCATCATCGTCAAGGTACTCTCTCAACTCCTTTTTTTATTCAAATAATATAAATATAGACACACTTGCATAGTTCTTTCTTCAGTTATTCAATTAGGGAATGAAGTTTTCTCCTGTAAATTTGTCTCCTCTATGATTGTTAATATCATCTCTCTTCTACGCTCATCTTTGCTATCTTTCCTTCCGTAAGTTATTGTGTCACATTATCATAGTCGTAACATCTTCTTTTCTTGTCTTTTTGGATAGATTGTGAACCCAAACAACAAAGACATCCGTGACATACCTGGCCTAGGCCTAGCTCCCCCAGCCATGAACAGACGTTTACTCTGGAACCATTACTGAAAACAAAAATTTCACCTTTCATGCATTCATAATACTGCTACGTTGGGCAGGCTTCTTGGTCCTTCCATTAAGTCCATGTTGCTGTAGATGAGACCCGCATCACTTGAGAAAATTAACCAGTTTTTTATTCCCATGGCTTTTGGCTGCTGCGCATTTGAGAAGTTGCAGGAATCATATTCCTTTTCATTACAATCCCAGATTCAAAAAAAAAAATCATCCTTGTTGTTCATGTGCTTTGTATAACAAATGGAATGTTATATCATATATTCTTATGCATGTCTATTTTTGTTAAAACGCCTTCTCTGTTTCATGTTCTGGTTACTCTGTTTTAACTGGTTTATGTTGAAAGTTGAAACTCGGTTATTTCATATTACTAATGGGTCAACTGTAACAAACAGTGATCAAGGCACTATATCTCAAGGTGCTCTCTTGCTTTTTAGTATGAGTTAATAAGTTTGATGTGTAAACACCAACGAAAAGGTATATGATAAAAGGATTGTGTAAAAAAAAGTTCAAGCTGCTCTCTTGTTTGTGTTCACCCTTTTACCCACATTAGCATTGATCTTGATGAGCCCAAGCTGGTTAAAAGCAGTGGTCTTAGAAGGGATTGGAGTTTTTAAGCCTAAAGAAATAAAGAGATCAAATAAGAATTGGAGAGACAATAAAAGAATATGACGTCCTTTTCCATGGCTTCTTCTAATGTGTTTGTTGTCAATTTGCACCGTTCCTTTCAAATTATAAGGTTACCCTGCGCACTGTAAAATTTATTAAAGTTTTCAGATTGTTAAGATGTTTTCTCTGTGCTTTCAAATTCTCACCCAATAAAGCCTAAGAAGCTAAGTTTACCCTTGAAAGATCCTAAATGCCTTTTTTTCTTTAAAAAGATCCTAAATGCTTAGCTCATGAAAGTTTCTTGCAGAGTAAGTTATGTTCATCTTGTGAACCCTTCTACCGTGTTTTTTCCAACCATTTAATGATTTAACTCTGCCTCTGGCCGCTCTGCTTCTGTCAGCCGTTTCCTCTCCCTATATTTGCGTGCCTTTTTCTATCCTTCATATATCATGAGGTCACTGAAGCCTCTTGAATCTTTTTTGTTCTCATCCATGGTCAAAAGTGTATAAACGTTTTATCAACCCACTGAGCATAATAAATAGAGTTTCTATAAGGCCAGTTGTGACGTTTAGCTTCTTCCTCAGTTTCAAAACCACAAAAAAGTATATATGAAAACCTAAAACACACTAGCTTCTTCCTCAGGTTCAATACCATATGATTTTTTTGAGTCCAAGGCCCTGTTACTCTAGCAGGCTAGCAGCAATGGGAAATGGAAAATGCAGGAACAGAAACAAAAACTATGCAAAAAGGATATACAAGTGAGTGAGATCACTAGCTCCAACATGTTGATAAGTTAGTTATGGACATAAAAATGCTGATGAATAACTCAGCAATTGGGGTGGTGGCGCAGTTGGCTAGCGCGTAGGTCTCATAGCTACAGAGTAATCCTGAGGTCGAGAGTTCGAGCCTCTCTCACCCCATTTGAGTTTTTTTTGCTGAAATGCCTTCAATAATATTTGTATTTTCTGGTCAAATAAAAAGGTGACACTGATGCTCTATTTCTCTTGTTTTAGAGAGGTAACACTTATCTAGAATGCTTGAATAGATGTAGGTAAAAGGGCAACATGAATATACTCCAGACTGGATAACTATATTTGCTAATCATCAGCATTTGAGTCTTTTTACTAACATGCCTTCAATAATATTTGTATTTACTGGTCAAATAAAAAGGTGACACTGATGCTCTATTTCTCTTGTTTTAGAGGTAACACTTATCTAGAGTGCTTGAATAGGTGTTGAATAGGTGTAGATAAAAGGGCAACATGAATGTACTCCAGACTGGCTGCTATATTTGCTAATTATCAACAAAAGAATGATATAAACTGTCTTTGCTAATTTGTTGTTGTAGAGTTTTATATTATGCTAACTTCAATAATATGATTTTTTTTTCTTTTCCATTTTTTGGTATAATTTTAAGATAAACCAAATTATAACATAGATTAATTAATAATATTGATTTTTATTGTAATAAACAATATTAAATTTGTAAAATTCAGACTAATTGTCTTACTAGCATAATTTCAAATCTTGAATATGCTTAAAAATTGTAAGTCATATATACTGTAAATAAATTTTAGTGACTAAAAAGAATTTAAAATTTAGAAAATAAAGATACCATCTTATATTCCTTCTTGAAATGTAATGGATTAATATAATTTTAAGATAAACCAAATTATAACATAAATTAGTTAAAATAAAATTGTAATAAATAATATTAGATTTGTAAAATTTAGACTAATTTTCCGACTAGCATAGTAACGAATATTAATAAATATTAATATGCATAAAATTTGAACAAAAAAAATTAATATGCATAAAAATTTGTAACTAATATACTACAAGTAATTTTTAGTGACTAGAAACTAAAAGGAATATATTTTTGAAAATAAAGATACCATCTTATATTCCTTCTTGAATTGGAATGGATCTGAAAATTTACAAAAGGAATAATATCTTTTCTTAGATGAGGAGAATGATCTATTTTACATAGAAAAACAAACCTTTCTACTTTTTAATGTACACAGTTGTTCCCTTCCTATTGCATACACCAATCAGTGACGTCATACCAAATAATCCGGGAAATGTTCGTTGGAGAACAGTGTGACGCCATCTCCACGTCACTCCAGTCTGTCAGTACACGAATTAGAATAAAGATAAATACTGCGAATCGAATCTAAAGTTTATCTCACTTCTTCTTCTTCATTGACAGAATTAGAGTACATCTTGATTCTCTTTTTGACAAGACAATACAAAAAAACTGATTGACAATTAGTTTTGTTAGTGTTAGGAACTTAAGTGGAGATGGATAGGCCTCAAGAGAATGATCACTATTTGGGTGTGAATAAGATCGGGAAGAACATCAGAAAGAGTCCTCTCCACCAACCCCAACCAAGTTGCGCTGCGCATGCTAACTTAGCCGCTGCGGATGCTGCTGCGAGGCCTCAAGCGCAGCCTCAGGTTTACAACATTAACAGGAACGACTTCAGGAGTATTGTTCAGCAGCTAACTGGCTCTCCATCGCCTGAGAGCCTCCATCGGCCGCTGCCTCCTCAGAACAACAACTCGCCAAAGCCTCAGAATACTCGTTTGCAGAGGATTAGACCACCACCGTTGACGCAGATAAACAGGCCTGCGATGGCTTCTCTACAACAACATCATCCTCACTGCTTAATCAGACCTCCTCCACCCCAAGGGCGTATGCCACAAGGCATACAACAACAACAACAACAACCAATGATGGGTCACGGGGATCAGTTTTGGTCTAATACAGCTGAGTCTCCCGTCTCAGAGTATATGCGTTATCTTCAAAGTCCATTTGGCGATGCAGGTCCTAGTGGTAACCAAATGCAGCCAGGTCACGGACATCGGCCTTATATGTCAGCTCAGCCTCAGTCTCAACCTCAACCATATATGCCAGGTCATGAACATCGGCCATATATGCCGGCTCAACCTCAGCCGTATATGCCAGGTCACGAACATGGGCCTTATATGCCGGCTCAGTCTCAACCTCAGCCATATATGCCAGCTCAGCCTCAGCTTCAACCTCAGCCAGAGCCATATATGATGTCTGGATCGCAACCTCAAATGAATATGCAAGGGTGTCAGTATCCACCACCACCACCGGGGTTATTTCCTAGCCCAGTGCCTCCTAATCTTCCTCTCCCTCAGTTCAACGATCCTGTACCTGTGACACCCTCTCTGCCCTCTCCAAGTTTCAACCAGATGTACGGTGGTTTGCCTTCTCCTCAGTATAACGGTTTCGGGTTCGGACAACCGCACTCACCTACATCTCAGTCTGCTCTACCATCTCTTCCTACCAGTTATCCAAACATGTTGTCTCCTAGATCACCAGGAGTTCAGTATCCTCAACCACTCACGCCAAACTTCTCGTTTTCACAACTAGATCAATCGGGAAGTCTTGGACCCGGTGCAGGTTCAGGTCCTCCTCAGCCGCCTCCACCTCCACCAGGACTCTTCCCAGTCCCAAGTCCAAGATGGGGTGATTACTAGGTTGTGCTCTCTTCACTAGGTTTGAAACTCAAAATGGTGCCTTTTATACATTTTTTTCCCTTTGTTTTGGGGGTTTAAAAGCTTGAATTGGGAATCATAGGATGATGACGATCATTACTTTTGTTTTGTTTTTTTTCCACAGACTAGAGACAAAACTCTGTCAGTTTTTATGATTTTGGGGGTGTCTTTAGAGCATGCATCCCTGTGTTTTTACTTTAAAAAAATCATATAATTATAATTAATTTGTTCTTCGACATGAAAAAAAATGTCAATTGGAACTGCGCTAAAATAAATAAAAATGAATTATCTGGACATAGCATTTCAGTATTTCACCTCTCCATCTTACAATATTCAAGAAGGTGACAAAACAAAGAATGATCAATACTAATATTATCAATTCGATAACTGCTAACACCATCCACCATGATCACAAATTTACAATTATTCGTACAGAGTGGAGCAAATAACACAGAAAGAAAAGGCCAAAAATACGATCAAAGTTCAAAAGGGAAAAATAAGTTGCTTGAGAATTGGAGGCTTAAAGCATGCTCTCTCTCTCTCCCCGGACATTTCTGGTTCGGTCATTGGGCCTCGGTATATCTTCTATAGTCGTGAACCTCACAATCCTCCTCTGTCTCTCTGGAGGGCGCGGAACTACTTCTCCGTTCACAAACAACTCACCTGCATTCACCAAAGACTAGATCAACTATAACCAGCCGAAAAAGTTTGATATACATTATGCATTAGCTAGACAAGCACTTGACTAATTTCAATCGTTCTTACACATGAACACAGCATCAGAGAAATGATCTTTGAAAGATGAAGAAACAAGTGTTGATGTACTTTACCTCCGTAGTCTTTGTACTCTCGATCAACATAAGAGTCCGGAACCACGTACAGAACACCAGGAATTCCTACAAGAACCAAAGACACATCAATTACACAAACCAGTTGTGTCGGAAAAGAGACATACATTACCTTTAAGTCTGTTTGATGTCTCCTCATCGATCTCACAGCCAAATGCAAAATACTTCTCGCAAGAAACGTTATATATCTTCCTCTTAGCTTCTTCCTCACTGATAAAACAAAACCAACACTCACAACCCGGTTACTTGTGGTACAAGAAAACAAGAAGGAGGAAATAAAACTTACCTGCCGACAATTTTGGCTAGGGTTTGAACATAGCAATCGATCATTTGCTCTTTGTTAGCATTATATCCGCCGGGCTTGTCTATGACGATGAGCCAATGCTTGTAGTCGCAGCCAGAAGGTAGCGGCGTCATTTCAGTAGATGGTCGGCCGCTGAATCTGGATCTGGACTCGCGGGTTGAATGCGATCCACGGGACCTATGCACTACTCGGGGCCGGATCTTCTGCGTCTGTAGGATGTCGTTCAGAAGGGTTGATCCGACGGCTTGGAACAGAGTCGGCGAGGATCGATGAGAGATGATGTTAGATTGAGAAGGAACCGGAGGAGGAGGAGGAGGAGGAGCGGGGGCTCTGGAGGTGGAGAAGAAACGATTAGCCACTCGCGAGGCGGTGGAGCGGGAGAGGGTTTTCGCCATTGAGACTGGTGCGCTTTCTTGGCGATGACGAGACCTAAGGGTTTAACGATCGTCTGATATGAACAAATTGGGCTTAAGGTTTGTTAATAGGCTTTTTATATGATGAGGCTTATTTAAATGAGCACCGTAACAGACCAATTTTAAGTTTTGTAAGGTCACTTTTCTTGTGATGATTTTGTCTTGTTATTTGGTTATAAAAGATCAAAATTCTATAACTTTCTTGGCAGTATATTCACAGTACTACATAATTTTCATGTTTTTTTGGAACTGAAATGAGTTTCAATCGACAAAACAAATAAACGAGAGAAAAGTTTTAAAATTTCGATTAAATAAAGCATGAATATCATCGCTACTGGAGTAGAGAAAATAAAAAGCAGAGAGACATAATAGAACGGTTCATCGGAAAAGTTTTCTGTCCCCTTCGTACCCTGAAAGTGGAGTCGTTAGCATAAGTGATGCTGTTCCATACCGAGCAGCGCCCGGCCTAGGTGATGCCTAATGAAACATTTCCACATGCTCCCATTTTTATGTCTTCATTTAGCAAAAATCCAAATATATTATACATATGAATATTTTTTATTTACTGATCAGACAAAAGTTATTAACTTAATTAATTCAGTGGTTAAAAAATCCATCAATTTAGTGGTCCAATAAAATTTGAAAATATAGCCTATAAGACAAAATATCTATTTTACACTAATGTTTCATTTTTTATCTATTCTTTAACATTTTTTCTTGTAAAAAAAATTATCTGGTTTCTTCTTTCTCAACTGCAAGCATCAATAAAATCTATATAACTAAATTCAGTAATATAATATAGTGACCTCTAATTTCCATTTGTTTGAAACTCTCGAAATTTCAAGGCGACCATAATCTCGAGTTGTCAAATCTTCTCGATGGAGCTCACAAAATTTTCTTTTAATGGGCCTTAGGTGGTTTTACGATGATTAGTTACAAAGTCTCTTTTAATAAATTAAAATATTATATCTAATTGTCATATTAAAATCTATCACAAAAAACTCTGTTTTGCAATATGTTTCCTTAATAGAATTCACCAAGCTCGAGAGAGAGTGCATTCTTCATCATAAGCTTCTTGTAGTCTCATCGTAGCTCATTTTTAATACCTTTAATCTATTGTTGAAACAATACAAAGAACAGTCTCAATCAAGAGATAAATCTCTGATCCGAATAAATCAATGTTCCATCTTAGTCATGACAAAGGAGATTTAACAAAAACTTTTGGCATGTAGATAACTTCACTATCTAGTTTACATGCTAACCAAAATATTTACATGCAACCAAAACTTCAAGTAAAACATCATTTTCTTGTTGTCCAAGGTTTAAAACAAAACAAAATCATCCAAGTATAAGTTGAGTGTTGGAATGGTTAACATTGCATGAAGGGTAGTTGATAAATTACACAACTCTCTTAAACATTACCATGTTACCAACTTTTTTACCCTTTTATATGTTTGAAAAGCTAGTTTCTTTTCAACACAAAGTGATCATTCTCACCAATACTAAGAACCTTAAAGAAAGAAAGAGAAGAAGATTTCCTCTTATAAGTGCTAAATGAATGCAACAATTGCATCCATGATGATGATGATGTTATTAGAGAAATCAGTTCTTTTTCTTCTATACTTTACAAAAATAACATATATATATATATAAAAAGGAAATATTCATATAATAAAAACGGAAATTATATATACAAAAAGAAATAAAACATATTTTAGAAATATACTTATATATATAAAAAATATGATTTCATAAAAACAAATTCACAAAAAACAGTTGATGTTAAAAATAATTATTTCTTTAAAACATAATATTAAACAACATAAAATATAACTGGATTAACCATTGATTCTCCGGAACCACCTTCGGTCATGGAAACCTTATATCACCTTATTTATGTAAATTCTGAACCTGTCTAGAAAAAGTTATATAATATAGTGTACGTTAGATATATATCAATTGTTAAAATTATTCACTACTATATATATAATCTGTGCACTCCTTTGTTTTCAACTTATTTTATTAAATATTATTATGCGTTTACATCTTATTGATAACAATAAAATTATAAAAATAAGTGAAAACAAAGAAATACATAAGAAAAATATAAGCAAATCATATGTTTTTTTGAACAATATAAGAAAAATATAAGCAAATCATAAGTTTTTTTGACAAAATCATAAATTATATTCAGTTTTTTGTTGCATTTACTTATATTCTAATTATTACATAGCCAGTATTATAATAAAAAGAGAATTCAAAATTAAATCTCTATAACATTATTTGATAAGTCAATTTTTTATGTGTCATACTCACGTTAATTTTTATGATGTTTAATTTCAAATGCACACTTAATGAATTAAAATATTATATCTAATTGCCATTATTAAAAGATATTTAATAATTTATGCCAATTAAAATTAAAATTTCATTTGCCTTTTTATGTTTTCCAAATTACATATATAATAAAAAGGAAATATACATACAATAAAAACGAAAATTATATTTATGAAAAGGAAATAAAACATATTTTATGAAAATATACTTTATATATATATATATATATATATATATATATGATGTGATTTTATAAAAAAAGAAGTTCACAAAAACAGTTTGATGTTAAAATAATCATCTCTTTAACAGACAATATTAAAGAACATAACAGATATCAATATTTAATAAAAATATTGTATTTAAATCAGTATATTTCCTTAGACTATTACAAAAATTAATTCAAAAACATATAATAAAATATCATTGATGAACTAAAATATTTATAATTGGTAATTTGAGATGTTTATTCATTTTGCATATTTTCTTTTTGTTAAGTTTTTGATTTTGATTTACATTTTTATACGATAAACTTCATAAACAAAAAAATCTACAAACTTTAATCAAACATAAGTACCACTAAATTTTTTGTAAGGCTTAATATTTTTATTTTATTTTTATATATTTATACAACATAATATACCTATAATTAACAAAAATACATAAACCAATATGAATTTTATGGTTAATATTATTTACAATATTTTTAATTTATATTTAATACATCTAAAGTATAAATTTATTTAGAATTTACAAAAAGAAATTTTATCAATAACTTTCATTTATAAAACTTCGTATTTATCATCATTTTAGTTTTTTCTACTATTTTTACAAATCCACATATATTAAATTGCACAAAAAAATTTGTGAAATATGTATTTATTTAGATGAAGTAATAAACTATTATAATAGATAAAATTAATCAAATTTAGAGTAACTAGAATCAAAAATAATTTGGTCTGAAAAATATGTATAACTCAATATACCCCACAAAATGAGTAATTTAAACAATCTAAATTTTTATGTTCAGTACAAAATAGTATGATTAAAATCGAAAAATGTAAATACAATTTAATATATCAGGTAATAATTAAATCGACTAGATATTATATATCTCAATTACATGTCTAACTAAAATAATATATTATTATTTTAAAAAACATATGTACGATTTAAAAAATAAGTAAAAATTAAAATTAGAACACTAATAATTTTAATATATTTATTTTGTAAATATCTATATCGCAGGAAAAAACCACGTAGTTACAAATAATACAATAGAATAAGCATTGTAAATATATTTTTTAAGCTATTAAAAGAAACTAATAATTTATGACACGACAGTCGAAGATCCAATGGTTGCAAATATATATGCTTCATCAACATTAGCTATACTTGTAACCGTTCGATTGAAATCCAACGGATCAGACAAAACCTTATCTCTCCAGCTTCAGATCTTTGTATAAATTCAAAGACTCGAATAAGCCAAAGGAACGGAACATGCACAGAAGAGTGAAAGAGACAAATGAAGACGACGAAGTACGGAAGGACTTCACCCGCCGGAGATCACGACTGAGATTATTAGTCTCCGAGTACCTCGACGAAGCGACAATGGAGCTTCCGTTACTCTCTTACACCAACTCAGCCTCGTTTTCTCGGACAGGCTTATGCTCTTCTTCCTCTTCATCCTCCTCCTCAACTAGTATTAGTGACTTCTTGGAGAGAAAAAGGATCTTGAGAATGACATTCAATGGTGGAGAAACGTCAAGAAGCGTTAAAGCTTCCGCTGGACGAAGCAGTGAAGGTATCGAGAAGACAGACGGCGGCGGAGGAGAAGCAAGACAGTTCGCTCTGGTCCTGCCATGGAGGTCACTACACTTGATCGTGGCCAGTTCCATAGGAGAAGAGCTCTTTTACCGTGTTGCTGTGCAGGTTTGGTTTCATTGTACTTAGCCTAGTCCTAGAATAATTAACCACTTTGATTGAGTTATTATTTCTGATCATCAAGTCTCTGATATTCTCACAGGGTGCTCTGTCCGATATGTTCTTGAGAGGAACACAACTGATGACAGATTCTAGAGGCATGGCAGCTCTGGTAAAACTAATTAACTCACATTTTTTTTATCTACATGCATATATAAATTCTTCATGGATTTTAATATAATTGTTGTTAACCTCTAGACCGGAGTCTTTCCTCCATTTGTACCATTTGCTCAAGCATTTGCAGCTGTGATCACCGCAACATTCACAGGCTCCCTCTACTTTCTTGCTGCTTCTCCCAAAGGTGTTTAGTTAGTGTTTGATCTCTTATAATCTCTTAGTTTTCTCAGTTGATTCTCTGTCCTTTCTCATCCTCTGTTTTCATTTACAGACCCGATATACATTGTTGCCCCAGTCCTCAGATCACGCCGAGATGATTTTAAGAAGCTTTTGTCAGGTACTAAGCTCCTTCTTTCGAAGGATCATATTTGTTTCTGGGTTAGGGTTTAAATCAACCAAGCGTTGGTCTAATAGCTTGGGGAACAAGAAAATGTAAACTGATTTGGTAGAGAAGAAAATAGGGTTTTGTTTTCCATACTATTTGAACCGCTGGTTTTTGGCATCTTTCTTTTGGCATATTGCTTTGTGCACAGCTTGGTACGAGAAGAGACTTATGAAGAAGATTTACTATCCTCTCCTTGAAGGACTATTATCCCTCTACCTTGGTGTTGAATGGGTTCAGGTAAAATCTCCGGTTCGGTTTTGTATGCAGTAATACCAAAAAAATCAACACGTTAATCAATTTAAAAATTGTTACATGCCTGATTTATTTATTTATTTTTTGTAATTTCCAGACGTATAATATTTTAGCGCCCATGATGACGCATGGTATATACTCGGGGGTAATATTAGGGCATGGGCTGTGGAAAATTCACGATCACCGTAGAAGGTTACGTCGGAGAATTGAACGGATTAGGTCGGAGACCACTGATGAGCAGTTTTAAATCGTATATAGATATAGATTTTGATTAGTTGGTGGATTTGTGTGTATTTTTTTGGTATGGGGTCGTATTACTATTAGAGAAATTAGGTAGGACCTCTTCCATAAAATTTAGGCATACATATACACAAGTATATATATATAAGCTTGTGTTTGTGAGTTTTAATAAACTTAAGTCTCTTTGAGAGTTTCTCCAATGTACACCTCTATTTTTTCCTCTAAAATAGAAAAACTCTGAGGTGGATTTGCTCCGATATATGCTTCTATAATAGAGTTTCTCTATTTTAGAGGAAAATATAGAAAAATTCTACTTTTTGTCTCTATATTTAGAGATGAAAATAGTATATCTCTATATTTTCCTCTATAAATAGAGGAACTCTATTATAGAGCCATACATTGGAGTAAATCCACCTCTATAATAGAGTTTCTCTATTTAAGAAGAAAATATAAAGATTAAAATAGAGGTGGGTTGGAGAAAGTCTTAAGCTCTTTTTGTATCTTTGACTTTTGTTTGAATAAAAAAAAACAACAAATCAGATGGGCGACTGAATAACAGAGAAAGAATATAGGAACACTTGAAAGAGTTTCAATAATTTCAGTATCAAACTTTTGATTTGGAGACCAAATTGTGGATGTTAAAATCCACAATAGATATTTTATAATTGGTTGTAGGAAGTTAGAAAACTGAAGTAAGAAAATTTATTAATAAAATTTTAGTATATATAATGAAGTGAAAATTTACAAGAATGATCAATTGGTCTGATGTGTTTGAAACAAACTAGTTAACCGTACAGTGTAGTGTGTTTATCAAATATCAGTAATGTATATGAATGTATATTTTTTTCTTTGGTCTAAATGTTAAGTATGAATGTATAAATTTTTTTTTGACAAAGTAGTATGAATGTATATTTGTATACACACACACACAAGTATGAATGTATATTTGTGTGTATCAAGTATCAGACTATTTTTCATTTGAACTTGAGTTATTTTTTTTCTATAGCTTCGTCGAGACCAACCATTTGACTTATTGCAGCATCTAACTTCTCAAATCACAACCATTGGTCTAAGCGTAATATAATTAACCACAGATGGAAGGGAAAAAGGATAAACTAAATAATGACTTCAACTGCTGGAATCATGTCACGTTTTTTTGTCAACTGAGCTAATGTCTTCTCCTCTTAACACGCTCAAATCTTAATTAATTTTCAGAAAATGACAAAAGAAGGCGGTAGTGGGTAGGCATCATGTTGGGGAGAAACCTTATTATACTGGTAGCTGGTAAGAAAAAATAATACTATTTTAATTTTTTTATTGAATCTCTCTAAAGTTGGCTATTATTTTAGACTATTTCTTACACACCATGTTAAGTAATATAATTTTTAAAAATTTAAATAATATTTTAATTTTAAAAAATTTATGATGTCCTTATAAATTTTGCTTTAGCTAAAGATAAAATTAAGATTAATTAAGCTATTTTATTAAATTATATGTAAAAATTAAGATAAACGTAAATATTTTATAATAAAATTTATAATTAATTTATATATATATATATAAATTAATAATCTTTAAATTTGTTTTATTTATTTCTTTGGCTAAAATATATTAAATAAAATTCTACAAAATTAAAAGAATTTTTTTGTTAGATATATAATTATCATAACGTAAAACAAAATAATATTTTAAAAATTTGTTGATATCAAAGAAAAACTAATTGGTAATAAGATTAGAAAATTAAAATTTTAAAAAATAACTGCAAAAATTTGAATATTATTTTTAGTAATAAAATTATAGAATTACAAAATAGAATTAAATAAATATTTTAAATATTTTATATCATTAATATATTTCTATTTACAATTATAGTATTTATTCTTATATTAATTATGATTTATTAGTTATTATAATATTCTAAATATTTTACCAAAAAATATAAATCAACACTAAATGTAAATGCCTATTCACGAATAATTTCAAACCATATTATTATTGTTACTATGTCATGTCATTATTAAAAAAAAATAATGTGATGTTAACATATGACAAATTACTTTTGTAATGTTTAGAAGATTAGTGAAATTGATTGTAGAGAGCATACATAAGTAAAATGAAATCACTTTGGAAATAATTTATAAGAGATTATTATAAACACCAACTCTAACACGCACTGTTGTACATCCATCATTTGATCGCATGAATATGTAGGATATCAACCCATGGATAGTCTGGATCCATTTTGATGGGGGTTAAGATATTTCTGTATAATAAAAAAAACAACTCTAACAAAACGGATGTTACTCTTTATAAGGAAAAATATATAATCTTCCACTAAAATTATATTGACATGGAAAAGGTTTGCCTAGATTAATTATATATATACATAGCTTCAAATTTTGCGTATCTTTAGTTTTTTTTTCGATATCTTTAGTTAGCTATGAGGAGAAGAAGATTCCAAAAATGTTGCATAATAAGATGCTGGCGTCCGTGGGGTTTTATTAATCATCAGATCAGATCAATTTCTCGAAATGGAAATTAATGCATATTTGCTCATTTATAAGTTTTTACATGACACACTTGGGGGTAATTAATCTCAAATTTCAAAATTTATAAAAATAATAACTAAAACACTGACAAGCAAAAACAAACATTTGTTCAAATCACCTTTGCTTATAAGGTTCTTTTCTTTTTGCTTATAAAGTTCGATACTCTGTATACGGACATATTTTAACAATAGCATACAGCTGATTAATGATCCGCGTGTATATAAGCATATTGTCTGTCGCAAAGACCAACAAATCACTCACAGACTGTTCAATTATAACACGAAAATTAAAATATTTAACGTATATATGATCTAAATAAATGAACTCCAAAGTCATGCAATTAATTAACTCTTGTATTAGATTGGCGATTGATGGAATCATATGATATAACATTAGATGATCTGCTTTAATAAGTTTGGTAGAGTAGAATTGATAATTAACTACGCTAATAAATAATTAATGACGGCTTCTTGTTTGTTAGTATTAAAAACGGCTCCAAGAAGCCGTCACACGTTGTGGCTGAGTCTCTATCCCTTTCCGTATAATGCGTTGTTCTTAAATTATTGTTTCTTCCTGTAAACGATTGCTTTTGCCATTTGTAATTCTTTTTAATTTCTAAACTTTCCTATTATTTAGGAAGACATATAGTTTAAAATTTAAAGCCATGTTTTTAATCTCCCTTTGTCTATACACCAGCATTTTGTCATCTCAAGATGGTTGCAACTGGAACCCTAATTAAGTCCTAGGTATCCGTAGGTGATGGGTTAAACAAATATAAACTAAATCTGCTGAAAATAGAGCAATAAGGTATGGTAGTAGACTGCTATGTGGGGTTGACGTTTCCTCGTCTATTATCAGTTTTTTTTTTTGTAAACTACTTGGTCTATTATCAGTTGATGAGGTTTATCTTTGTCCACGATTAATTGGTCAATTCCAAAATATTAGGAGATTTGTCAACTGGTCTGATCACTAGCTAGGAGTTAGTTTCTTTCATGTTTTACTGTCAACAGTTAAAGTTTAATAAATAATTTAGTTTTATAATTTGAATCAAACTCATTTTACTATATAGTTTTGTCATAAAAAATTCCAGAAAATCACATATAGAACTAGTTAACTTGGTATTTTTTTTGTTCTAACAATTGAGGTTTGTGTTAACGGAAAGGGCAAGCAAACCTCATAAGAGCATGGAACCACACGCCGCTGCGCATCCATCACTTGACCGCCTGAATCTCCGCGTTGCTTACCATTTGTTTAATGTTTCTCCGCATTATTTTAAATTAATCAAAATGATAAAGTATCTCAAGTTGTTAACCATACCATAGTTAATCGTTGACAAGGAAAATAAAACCATAGTTAATGTGTCGACTTGGTGAACTAACTATAGTTTAGTTACAATTGAACTCGACTTCGTATTTTATGCTCCAAGTAATTTCTTAAACATTATTTAAAAAATGATTTACCATATATCATCACATATTGATTTTCAAATAAAAATAATGATATGATATAATAACAATGATAAGATGGTTTAAATATATATTCTTTTTTAAACAAAAAAAAAATATAGTTTAAATATAATTGTGACATAGATATTTATATCTGATGGTGGTTTATATTTTGGTAAAAAAAAATTAAAATATGATAATAACTCATAAATCATCATTGATATAAAATAAATTTATAATAGTAGAAATATTAATATTTACAATTTTTGAAATATTATTTAATTCTATTTTTATAGTTATATAATTTTCTTACTAAATAAATCTTCAAAATTTTATGTATTTTAAAAAAATTGTAAATTTCTAATTCTAATACGATTAGTTTCTTTTAATATCTACAAATTTTAGATTAATTTAATGTTTTGATAATTATATACCTTAAAAAATTCTCTTAATGTTTTAAATTTTTATTTAATATATTTTAACTAAAGGAAATAAATTAAAAATCTTTCCAAAATTATAATTTTAAATATATACATATACATTATTAATAGAATTTTAAAAAAAGAAAAATATTTATTGTCTTAATTTTTACATATAATTAAATTAAATATGAAATATTGTAAGAAAACAATAAAATCTAAAAAATTAAAAATTATTTAAATATGATTTAAACTTAAAAATTTTATTTCTGCAAATGGTATAAAAACTAGTTTATTACAAATTTACAACAAAATATTTGAGTTTTCATACGAGACAGCGTAAATTTGAATGAGAAAGACAGTTAGCGGACCTTTACACTTTTAAATTTAAGCCTACAAATTTATGTGAAAGTGAATGTTTTTTTTTTGATAAAGGGCTTGCTCAAAGTGAAAGTTTTACATTTATGTTTACCAAATGAGTGTCTGAATAAGAATCAACCGATGGTAAAAAAAAACAGGATAAAAGTTCTGATAGACGTCCAATGGCTTTTGGCCTTTTGGGTCAGTTAAATTAGAGGTCAATACGCTTTTCCATTCTCATGTAATAACTAGTTTAAGATTAAAAAACTACATATAAATTGTTATGATATGTTCCTGACATAAAATTTAATCTGATAAGCTTACATACATTGCTGGTCAACTTATAGGAGGAGTTAACATTTTCTTTGCCCAAATCTTATATAGTTAGTTATTTACTCATTTGTTTATGTTTGCATTAGTTTATATATTGGTTCACCTATAGGTTATATGTATTGTTACTAAGAATCCTAGTCTAAACTTTCACTGATGACACTCTAGAAAACATGTAATTATATAATAAAATATATATACTTGATTTATTATAACATGAAAAAGATCAAACAAATTATATATTTTCCACATTCTTGGGATCTCGATGTTGTCTCCAAATTCAATGCTTAATTAGGCAAGAAGAAATAGTACAATGGTAGATTCTTCAATAACATATATACACCTAACAAAATCTAGAACCGCAATAACGTCTTTATACATACTCGGCAATGTAATAATTAAGACTTGTGAGTAACTTGGACTCGAATTTGATTGGATTCTATTCTATACATATACTGCACTACATACACAGAGAATAAAGCCTTGCAATAATAATAATTGTCTTTTGGGGCCAATTGGGTCCAGAGAAAAGACTTGGGGGGGTGTATTCAACCGAGAGTTTTAGGTGATTTGTATTAAAATGACAAATCCACTGTTATTCAAACATGAATTTTAAAAACTCATTTAAAATCCACTGTTATTGAATTTGACATTTCATAAAGTATTCTGAAATCCACTGTTATTGAAACTATTTTAAGTTGTGGAGTTTTAAAGTTTTGAGGTGATTTTGGGGTGTTTAGGTGGAGTTTTTTAGTTAAAAAAAATAAAACTCAAATCTCATAGTTTTAGGTGATATTGAGTAGTTTAACAAAACTCACCTAAATCTCTGCAACTTATTAAAATCATCTAAAACTCCATTAAAAATCAAATCACATCAAATAGTAAATTGAATACACCCCCCTTGGTCTTCTACTTCTTCTTCCCCATTCTCTACTTCAAATACATTTCATTTCTCTAACTTTTTATTAATATTCCCGCTTGACTACTATCTCTTCCATTATATCTAAACCTAAATCATTAAGATCTCTAGTTACTTTTCTAAAAGAAATATATATATCTTGTGTGCTTTTCTCTATTTGACAGGCATGGCTGGTCTCGATCTAGGCTCAACCTCTCGTTACGTCCACAACGTCGGCCAATTCTCCACCGACAACCACCACGAAGATGATGGTGGCGCTGGAGGAAACCACCAGCATCAAGGTTTAGATTTAATAGTATCTAATGACAACTCTGGACTAGGTGGTGGCGGAGGAGGAAGCGGCGACCTCGTTATGCGTCGGCCGCGTGGCCGACCAGCTGGATCAAAGAACAAACCGAAACCTCCGACCATCGTCACGCGCGAGAGCGCAAACACTCTTAGGGCTCACATTCTCGAAGTCGGAAGTGGCTTCGACGTTTTCGAGTGCATCTCCACTTACGCGCGGCGGAGACAGCGAGGGATCTGTGTTATGTCCGGAACCGGAACCGTCACTAACGTGAGCATCCGTCAGCCGACAGCGGTCGGAGCTGTTGTGACTTTGCGAGGCACTTTCGAGATTCTTTCTCTCTCTGGATCTTTCCTTCCGCCGCCTGCTCCTCCAGGAGCTACGAGTTTGACGATATTAATCGCTGGAGCTCAGGGACAGGTCGTCGGAGGTAACGTTGTTGGAGAGTTGATGGCGGCGGGGCCGGTGATGGTCATGGCGGCATCTTTTACGAACGTGGCTTACGAAAGGTTGCCTTTGGACGAGCATGAGGAGCAGTTACAAGTCCAAAGCGGCGGTGGAGGCGGAGGTAATATGTACTCGGAAGCTACCGGGGGTGGCGGTGGCTTGCCGTTCTTCAGTTTACCGATGAGTTTGCCTCATATGGTAGGTGAACATTGGCCGGGGAATTCTGCCGGCGCCGGTAGGGCTCCGTTTTAGCTTCTGTTTTTTAAAAAAACTTCTATTTGTTTTTTTTTACTCTTTTATTTTCACGGAATTTATGGAATTGTAATTTTTTCTTACATAACAATTGTTCGTGTATTGATCCTTCGTTACATGTTTTGTTTTTAGTTTTCACTTAGGTTGCCGATTTATTTTTCAAGTTTCTAAAACTACATTCGAATTAATACTAGCATCTATATATAATCGATTTGTTGTTTATTTTTCTCAGTTATTTTGTATCCATATGTAATGCTTCGAGTTCTCTGTTTTTATTAGATACTATATAAAAATTTCACATTATTTGTTTTGTGATACCACATTCAACGGGATTAACGGTTAAGATTTTCATACATTAATGCAAATCAAGCCAGTAACAACTTATCCTAACTCATTTTTTTAATTAATTATGGGACTATCATACACACTTTTTCTCTTATATTATAATTTCTTACTGTTTATCATTACAATTTTATAGCCAAAATCACTAAAACAGGAAGAAACATACTTTATTGTCTTTAGTCAAAAAAAAAACATACTTTATTGTAACCCTCAAAGGCTCAAATCCGAGTTGCTATCTTTGGCAGCGGCAAACATCCTGTAGCAATATATATCACTGAATCAATATATTCCAATGTTTTACAATATATTTTTGAGTAAAAATGATAAAAGATACTGTATAAATATAATGCAAAATCAAAGGGAAAAAATAACAATCAAACAATATTTTTTTACTAAAAAAATTAACAATCATTTAGCTCGCTAGGGTTTTTCCAAATACACATGACTGAATGAATTTCCGCCTTTTCAAAGTTTGAGGTCACCAGCATGTGTATCAAAAGGTACTAAGTGACAAGAAATACTAAACGACAAAGAAGATTAAAGTAATACTAGTAAAACACTACAAAGAAAAGTGCAAGTGGAGTGCTAATTAAGAAAATTAAATTATTAATCTGACCATTCCATTCCAATCATATCTTTAATTGTCCAACCCATTTGATGCTAGCTAAGCTGTCACACACGCAATTATCTAAAGCAAAGTAGCCGAAAATGTTCATCACAAAACATTTAGTATTGATTTACAATCATTACATAATTTATCTCGAATATAATATCGTTTATAGCTTGGAATAAACAAAACATTACTAACATACTGTTTCATCGATTAAAACCAACACGATTATGGATTCTAAACTTAATATATATAGTGCTAATTTACTGTGATTGCGAACTAAAACATTTTTAATATATGTTTTTCCTATTTTCCTCTTGTACTTATATATCCGAAAGTTAGTATAAGATTTCATCTTGTAATATCTATAAATCTGCAAAAAACTTTTACAATGTTATTACTTATATATACCGCTGATGGGATTTTTTTTTGACTAATTTATTCTTTTATACTGCTGATGGTTCCACTATAATCGGTTGAAATAATAATTTGAATAACTTTTCTTTCTTTCTTGGTTTTCATTCAACCTTTCACAATGAAATATAATTCTATATTGCAAAGAAAAACACAATTGTTAAGACTTTCCCAATGAATTTCTAATGAAATAGCTTGCCTGCATAATCTCAAAATAATATACCGTAGCCATGAAGATACTTATCTAGAATCTAAAGATGAAAGTGTTGATATAAAAATACAAAGTGTGGTTAAAGTAAGGACAGCCATGATTTTTACCAAGTACCACGGATCCTTGTCCTTTCTTCACAGGATTTTGTGTGTCTAATTAACTTTAACAAAAAATGCTGTTATTATCAAGAATATAAGAATTCTAAAACAAGCTAATCAATCCTTCTTTATGTAAAGTCCATAAAGTTGTAAAAGAGTACTTGCTAATTAAATACATAATACTTATTAGTAAAACATTAATGATCAAAACTATCACACCAAAACGTTTGACCGCTAATATTTTTTTGTTCATTTAAATAAATGTAATGCCTACTTCTTCTCTTATTAAGCTAAGATTAGATTTGACATAAGCCTTGTTCTTTTAAGGAGCAGCATTAGCAACTAGCGTCCAAAATTATACCCAAATATGTGGAGAGCAAATCAACAATGCCGGAAAAATTAAACGCAGCAACCATAAAAGCAACCGTAACAACCAATTCAGTTGGCTGCTGAAGCGGCTCCTTGCCGAACATGGCTATAGTAGCGCTAGCGC
This sequence comes from Raphanus sativus, assembly GCF_000801105.2. Classification (NCBI taxonomy): domain Eukaryota; kingdom Viridiplantae; phylum Streptophyta; class Magnoliopsida; order Brassicales; family Brassicaceae; genus Raphanus; species Raphanus sativus. The sequence continues at coordinate 17,620,203 of NC_079513.1, read as the reverse complement.
CTACCAGTTGACAAATTGTTATTTTAAAAATTCGTTACTTTGATGCAGGTAGTTGCAACAAGAGATTTTTTTCAGAGAAACCCGTTTTTGTTGGTTCATAGTTATCCAAATTCAGAATATGACGACATCTTCCATATCAATATATAGGATATTTTTCCCTTGTATTTTATATTTCTTCTCTCTTATCTCTTAAAAGAGCTGTTTTAAAATCCTTGTAAGATAACTATATTTCTAATAATCAAAGTGTTTATATCAGTACTTTATCATAGTTATTAGCATCTTAATCAAATCCTAATCCATCAAAACAACAAAACTCGTAATCTTCTCTAAATGTTTCAATCTAATTGTTCTTTACAATGCATGTTGACGTCCATTGTATCTCCTCAATCAAGTAACGAAGAAACTTCTTAGAGCACCTCCAATCATTAGAAACCATGAAGATTTCTGAAAACAAAAAAGTATTAGTATTATAATTATTTATTTATGTTTTATTTTCTTGAAACTAGTTAGTCATCTATATGAATGACATGTTTTATTTTAGTATCCCATAGTTTCTTAAGAAGTCATAACTAAAAACTTTTGTTTATTCTTTTTTTTTTCTAATTTCATTTATTTTTATTTTTCTTTAAATGCTAAGAACTCCTCCTAATACTTTAATAAGCCATGTGAGACGAGTAGAAGCAACACACCCTTGCAAATCAAACTTCATGAATGTACATGTATGATAACATCGATAAGCCTTGGAGATGCTACGTGAGAAGGAGATTGAGGGAGAAAGCTATGGATAAATTCGAGACAAGCCAGACCAAGAGAAGAAGCTGAAGGTGGACCAAAGCAGTTAGAAGACGCGGGAGAAGTCGTTAGAGTCTAGTGATATTATATAAATAGCTGGATTAAGTAATGAGAAGGGTTGGGCCTTTTAGCGAATTGTATTTGGGAGATTAAGAGTTACATTACTCTAGTCTTTGGCCTCACATACGGTATATACCGTAGTGAGAGTTGTAATACATACATTTGAGGTTATATCAGTGTATCACTCCCAATTTCCAATAACTTGTGATAGCTCACCATACAGTAACTAGCAATCAAATCTTCCAAAGACAAAAAGCTTTAAGATAAAACAACAAGAGGACCCGTTTGGTTTATAGATACCAAATGCATGACTTATCTCAGCTTAATCATATGTATAAACAATGGTAACTTTTCATGTGAAACACAGAATGGATTTTGTTGGGTTACTTGCATATGTTACAACAGAAAAGGCTTTCTGGTGATTACTCTTTGTTGGTATCAGCATCAGAGTTCCCATATACAGCAGCAAAGTAGTAGCTCACAGTCTTTGGCGTTACGCCAGGGAATCTGTAGGAGCTATCCGGCTGCAAATAATCAATCTTAACGAATGGCCATTGCATCGTCTGCGCGGCTGCACACTCTTCCCAACCGTCACCAATCGCACAGAATCTGAACTTAGGATGGTTGTAACGCTCCTTGATCCATTTGAAACATTGTAGCTTCCCCACATCTATTGAACTGTACACTGAGGAAAAGGTAAAAAGAGTTTATGATGCAGTTACCTTCTACACAGAACAAATGCATGGAAGTGTCTTCGAGCTTACCATTTTCATGTCTTAAGAACGTATCTAGCCGGAAGAGCAGGCACTTCACAAGGCTTGGTATGAGTGCCCCTGAAGTCACTAGAATATGTATATCCTGAGAGCTTTGATCTATTGTTCCATCACTAGACGCTTCTTTCACATTTGAACATTGCTCTAAGAAATCCTTTGCTGCAATTAAAAAAAAAAACATACTGAGCATTATACACGCAACAAGAAGTAGAACATTCTATAGTTACCGGAAGAAAGCCACCGGTCTGTGTATCCATCTGTTACTTCATACAAATCATCCAACACACTCATTGTTCCACTGTCAACAAGAGGAGCTAAACCCTGCAATAACAAAAACAAGAGAAGCTTCCCACCTTGAGTCATATAACATCAGCAGCAACAAAATAAACAAATGAAACTCATCAGCAACACCTTTTCGTATCTACGCGCAACGGCTCTATGCCTGTAGGCGAGTTTCCTCTTGTTCAAGTCATCAGTAGGAGAAGTAAACCCGTCTTGCTTGAAGTCATACCTAGAAAGATCCTTCCCATCATCATACTCCCTCAACGAATCAATAAACGCCTCATTACAATCCTCAACCTACATCACAAGTACTAATGTTTTAGTGTCTGGTTTGAAATAAGTTTTGTGGAATCAAAAAAAGGAACTTAACTTACTTGCTCGTAGAAGAAGCAATCGTCACAGATCTTAAGTATGTGTTTCTCCCACATCTCACCAATCTCAACACCTCTTTTGACATCTTTAGAGCCGTTGAAAGACTCGGCGTAGGTCCCGTTTAAGAGAGATCTAAGCAAGATGAGAGTCTCGTCCATGTCCCATATGTATACATTCACTGGTCCACCACCATCAGAAGCCAAAGCTTCGAGATTTTGTGATGTATTAGCATTCATAGTGTGCCCTCGTCCCTGAAATCACTTCTTGATCAAATAACAGAGAGAGTCAGGAGATGGGACAAAGTTCAGAATCAATTGAGAAAAGTAACGATTTTTATGTTTAAGTTAATATATAAGAGAATTGGAGCTTTCAGATGGAGCGAGGATCGGTGGCAGATAACATAAAGTTGAGAATACAGTACCTGCCGCCGACGATAGGATGAGTAAGATCGAGCTCCGGAGCTAAATGACGATCCGATGAATGTTTTCGATTTCAAGACGAAGGGAAGCTGCAAGCGGCTAAAGAAACGACTTCGTTTTGTTATATTATTTTGCTCCTAGCCCAGTGTAAGGCCCAGTTAGGCACAATGTTGGCCCATAGTGTTCGCTGCACAGACACGCACACCGGAAACTGGACAAGCTATGTCTTTATCTGTCTGTTTCTTACATTCCTTTGGTTCTTTTTTTAGTGTCTTTTCTGCAACATAATCTTGAAACTACTAGTCCGAAAATATTCTGAAGTAAATAGGGATATTTAAATTTTTGAAGTATATATGAATTAGTCACATATTAAAAGGAGCAATATATTTTTTTCATATATAAAAGGAATCAACAAAAAGTAATTGCAAGAGCTTCTGAGAAGTAGAGAAGTAACTGCCTTCACTTTCTGCATTACATATCTTATATACAAGACAACAAAGAAAAATCAGAAAAACAAGAAAATGACACTGAGAATGTGGGCTTCTTCTACTGCAAACGCTCACAAGTTTTCTTCCGTCTCCAAATCTCAGCTCTATCCCGCTTTCTCCATCTCTAAATGCTTCTACTAAGGTGATTGTGAATGTGTATGTAGTTTGTGTTACACAGCTTTAGTCGGAAGGCTTTGATAGGTTTTGATGTATGCAAATTCAAACGAGTCGTTAAACATGAAGGGTGTCTATGTTGCAACCATATCACCGGACCATGCTCAGGTGACAAAAGCTAAGTTTAGAACCGGGGTACTTGCTTCGTAAGCTACCTGTAGACACAGGTCAGTAGCTGGCTAGATCATATTAGCCTTGTCCCTTCTATAAAATGTGATGAATCTAGCTAGCCCTTTAGACAAAGATATTAAAGATGACAGCTTTGCATGATGAATGGCTAATACAACAACAATAACATAATCTTAAACAAGCAACTCCAAACGTAACTCTCCGCCAATGACGTCGTGACTGCATCTTCATGTTACTTCATCCACATGGGTGTTTCCTCGAATACCTAATCATAAACTTCAAGCAACAAAGTCTCACATACAAGATCTCATCGTTCTTTCAGGCGTTAGAGTAAAGGCTTAAGCTAGAGAACATACATTCTAAGTTGATGAGCCACAACACATTCCAAAGAATCCTACGATTACCATGCAAAGACAGAATATTCTGTCAAAGTATTTCCCTCTAATCAAATCGAAAAACCACAATCATAACATTTAAACTGCAATAATTAGTGCATATGCTTCTAACCAAAATCGATTACAACTTCTAAAAGATTCAGAATCAGTTTATGAACAAGTAAAATTACCATGTAATAAAAGATAAAGAGGGAGAGCGAGATTCAGATGGTAGTGCATGATGTAAAGTTCATCAGAAGATGTCAGAGTTGGATTGTTCTATGGTAACATCATCATCATCATAATCATCGCTCTCTCCTTTTGTAGCAATCCTTCAGTTTTCAAAAAAACTTTGGGAGAAAATACAAAACTGCAGCATATATATAAATATATCAACTTAAAACAAAAAAAAGGCATCAGATAATCATAAAGATAGCATCAAGAAGATTCAGACGCAAATTACCCATGAAATATAATTTCATCATATGCCCAGGATTCTTGAAATCAGTAAAAACAAATAATAAAAAGCAAGAAACTTTGAATCTGAGAATCAGTTCTCCAAGGTGAATAGACATCAATATAATATCAGTCGCAAATTACCCATTTGTTTTATGAGATTCATCATCTTCCCAGATCCATTAAAACATTTTATATATATATATATAAAAAAACCGAAAAAAAGTTCTAAATTTTGAATTGAGTCGATCAGAACCTGTCGAGATATCACAATAACATCATTATATGTTTCAGGGGATTGACAGACCTGTGAAATTTCTATCGCCACCTCGACTTATAACTCCCTATAATAACTACTACTGGATTTCGATACTTTTTGTTTGCTAAACTAAAGAAGAATAAAGAGCTCAGAACTTCTTAGAGGGATGTGTTTAACCGTCAGTGACGATGAACAAAAAGCACACATCTCTGGAACACGATTTTTTCATCACAGCAGATAGATAGGAACAAATCAAGAACTTAACACGATCGAAAAGATGATATAACCTAAAAATATATGACGGATGAGCACAATTAGCTTTTTTCGTACGAATTGTGTTTGATATATTGTTTGGAGTCTGTGTTTGTATGTATGTATATATATACTATTAGTTGAGAGGGGATTAAAAGATGAAGCCCTAATTTTACTCTTCTTTTTATGGGCTTTTCGGATTTTATCAAATTTTGATATTAGGGTCTTTATAAATTTACTAAATTACGGAAGGCCCATCATCCATCCAAGTGTGGGCTTTGTTGAGTATTTTCTTTTTTTTTTTGGGTAATCATTTGTTGAGTATATTCTGTTAGAGTGCAGAGCTTGAGAATTAAGAATGACCAACCGGCAACTACATGCCCTCGCTTGGTTAATTTGGTATGATGTGCGGATATCAATCCCTTATATATTAAAATAGAAACACTTTTAAAAATAAACCTTACCTTCATGTGTGATTTACAAGAGTGCCATTTACACGTGACAACTCTACAATCACTCTCACCCCTTTTAGCTAAAAACCATTAGTTTACTAGATTAATTACAACTTTTGCCATTGATCACATTTATTAGTTTCGAATATTATGTATACTATAGTATGTTACGCATTATTTATAATATAATCATATATTTGTTACAAAATCATGTTTCAAGAATAAAACAATTGCTTAATACAAACTTTAAATATATTTGCGTTGTAAATTCTAAATATATTGCATGGTTATGTATACAAATTTTTTATATTACTAATAATATATGTCATCAAATAGATATTCAAATCAACTTTTTTTATAAAAAAAATTCGCAAAGTATACCATTTTGATTATAGTTGTAATTACGACTTTGATTATATTTGGGATTTTATCAATAACCATATAGTATATAAAACCATATTATATACACACCATAATCATATTATATTTGGGATTTAAAAACACTTTTTCAAATGAAAAAAACCAATGGTTTAATATCACACCATAATATTTGATAATTTTTTATTCAAATAGTCCATAAAAAAAACCACTTTCAAAAATGATGATCGGAAAGTCAATATTTAATATCGTAATCACTACTGCTAATCACATATTTAAAAATGATTTTAATGGCAATGCCCCAATCATAATCTATTTGATAATATTCTAATAGTTTGAAAAAGAAAGTCAATATCATAATATTATATGTTTCCATATTAAGAATGTAGATCAATGAAATTATATTCTCATCTTTAATATTCTCACTGATAATAGTCAAAAAAAAAACTTTCAAAAAATTAATCGAGATTGACCATATAAAAAACGAAAGTCAATAAAATGAATGGCCTATTGATTCAATTAATTACATTTTCTTATAAATAACTATTGCTGTTTCAAATTTGACAATACAATATACATGTAATTTAAATTTTCTTGCCAATGCTGAATTTGTGTGATCCGTGGCTGTATATAAGTTAAGTTTAATGACAAGATCTTTTTATTTACAGCAAATTGCAAAATCAATCTGGTAATTTGTGTGTTAATGAAATTTGGACGATAATTTTGGAACATAAATTTTGGTAAATTAATTTGTGAATATGTTATGTAATTAATCAGATATGATCTCATCATTTGAAATCCTATCTTTATATCTTGTATATAAATAGGTTGTCTCGAGCACATATACTCATCACAATCTTCTTCTCAAATCTTCATTATAATATCCTTTGTTATTACTCTTAATAAAAGTACAAACGAAGAGTTTAAAAAACACTTTCCATATGAATTGTTTAATTTTTTTATTTGTTTTTAAATTTGTTCCTTTCATATTTTATTATTTTATTGCTTATATTTCATTTATCTTACTTTCCATAGTGTAATTCAATGTTTCTTCTATAAGAGTTGTTAGTCACCATATGTTTTCTAAAATTTATGTCTGATTATCAATCATGCCATTATGATTGATTTTGTTATGAATACATACTTATTATTGGAAACTTTTTTAGATTAACAATCACACAATCTTAACTACATGTAATCATATAAGGTTTAAAAGACAGATTATAAGTATTAAACGGGTCTATTAAGTGCAAGATTGATGTAATTAGTGCAAAATTGAATCAAATTTTCAAATTTACGGGTCTATTAAGTGTTTGCCTGCAGTAATAAATTTTAAAATTTATATTATATTTAAATAACTGTAGTTTATATTGTAGATTTTATTAATTTCATACCAATATTTTAATATAAATTTGATTAAGTTAAACATAAAATTTAGTTTTTTAGATTACACTTATTAATTTAATTATGTAAAATTATAATTCTAGATACATTTTAAAATAAATTTTGTTAAGTTATACACACAATTCAAATCAAAATAGGAAAAATAATAAATATTTTACATAAATAGTTTCGAAATTGATTAATTTATATAATTACCATTTCATGTATAAGGGATCAACTCTTATATCAATCACCAATTTATAGCTGATTTAAATTAAGATTTTATAGATGCCAAAATGTGTTTCCTATTGTATTTTCAATCACCTTTAAATATGAGATTGATATTACTCAAAACTTATTACTTGCGCATATTACTCAAACATTTACAAAATGCATTTAATAATTCGACATCTGGTGGAATTTTTAATTTGCGTGGAGATTACTTCAAACTAGATACCATTGCATGAATAAATAGGAGATACAAACTATCATATTGACTTCACAATTGTTTTCTTCTCAAAACCACTAAACCACTACATAAGTTTCCACCCCCTATTATATCATAGAGTTTTTGAAGATATTATGTTTTTCTCTATTTTAATTTTTTTTATATTATGTTATGCTATTGGAGGGTTTTATACATTTATTTATTTTGTTTTGTTTTATAAATTCATAGTTTATTTTATATTAGATGTTGTTTATTCTTGTGGTTCTTTTTGATTTTTTTCCACCGCCTATATGACAAATAAACTAATACATTAACAACTTAAAAAACATGTATAATTTGTTAGTTAACCACAAATTTTCGTCCGACTTTAATTTTATAATTTTTTTCTAAATTTTTGTATGCTCTGGAATTTTATAATATCTATAATTTCAAACTTATAATTTTTTAAAATTTTCTCACTCCGCGCATGGCGCGGGTTATCACCTAGTAATATGGTAGTTCACATACTTTAGTACAATAATGATCTTAACAAATTTTCAATGTGAGAGTTTAAAGACAAACAAATATTTTTGCTATTAATAGCAGATCAAACATATATTATATAAGTTTTGCCATCTTTTAATTAAATATTGTATGCATATCTATCTTAGTAGACAGAAACATTCTGTTGGACATAACATTTATTTTGTAAGTTTTTAAATTAAATACACATTTTTATTTTATAGTTAAACTTACATTAAATCATTAATGTTCCTTTCTTTATAACTACTATCCATGTTTCCAAACAATATACTTATTTCTTACTACTATCAATGTTTCCAAACAATATTTTTATACTACTATCAATGTTTCCAAACAATACAATAATTAATCTTAATATTTTATATCTATCATTTTCTCTTTTAAAATTTTGTAGAAACATCATAATTTCATAAATTACAAAAATAATGAACTTTAAAATTTGGATTATAAGATTACAAATTATGAAACTATCTATCTTATTAAAACAGAAATATTCTATTAGACCTAACATTTATTTTGTAAGTTTTTAAATTAAATACACCTTTATACTTTATAGTTAAACCTACATTAAATCATTAATGTTCCTTTCTTTATACTACTATCCATGTTTCCAAACAACATACTTATTTCCTTATACTGCTATAAATGTTTCCAAACAATTATTTATATACTATCAATGTTTTCAAACAATACAATAATTAATCTTAGTTCTTTTATAACATCATTTTTTTTCTTTAAAATTTTGTAGAAACGTCATAATTTCATAAATTGCAAAATAATGAACTTTAAAATTTGGATTATAAGATTACAAATTATGAAACTATTACAATTTAAATCAAATTAGATTACATATCGGTCATCCATCAGTTCAATCGGTTAGTTTCGGGTTTTAGTGATTTTTTAATATGAATATTTTAAAAACTTAAATTGAATTGTTAGATCTTCGGATTAACCGGTATAATCACAATCGGGTTGAATTTAAAAACACTGATTTAAATGCAAAAATATTTTAAATACACACTCTTTAAAAGTTACCAAAATATTTGTTAAGTTATTAGTGAAATTTTTCACCGTAAAATATTTCGCGCTTCCAAAGCGCGGATCAAGATCTAGTTACAATTTAAATCAAATTAGATTACATATTGGTCATCCATCAGTTCAATCGGTTAGTCTCGAATTTTAATGATTTTTGTTAATATGAATATTTTAAAAACCTAAATTGAATTGTCAGATCTCCGGATTAACCGGTATAATCATAATCGGGTTAAATTTAGAAACACTGATTTAAATGCAAAAATGTTTTATATACACTCTTTAAAAGTTACCAAAATATTTGTTAAGTTATTAGTAAAAAATTTCATCGTAAAATATTATGCGCTTCCAAAGCGCGGATCATAATCTAGTTTTAAGTAAAACAGCAATTATACTCCCTCCATTTCTCAATAAGTGTTGTTGTAGAGAAAATTTTTCGTTGCAAAATAAGTGTCGTTTTAGCATTTCAATGCAGAATTTATTAATTTTATTCTCTATTTTATTTTTCTATTGGTTGAGTTATATGGGTAATGATGATTTTTTATTGAAAATATGCAAAATTAAATGATTTATTAATCTGTGTGCAAAAGTCTAAAGTGACATTTATAATGAAACAGAGGGAGTATGAAAGACCACTAAAGACTAAGGTTGCATTGGAAGTCTCTCACCATTATGCATGTTCATTTGACGCGGGCTACTACATAATTTTATTGAAGATTGACTTTTCAGTTTATTTGGTCAAAGTACTCCCATATTACGAAAACGATCACGGCACATACATAGATTAGTATAATCTTTTTGTTCAACACATGCATAGATTGATATATAGACCCGAATCACAGCTTGATTTGGTCTGCAGATATGGTAGCTGATTTCAACAACTTTTTATATATAAATTTGAGTATCTATATCCATACAATTTTCCTCAAAAATTTCGAGATCCATAGAAAAATGTTTTATTTTTGTTTGCCTAGGACTGGTCCTCACCTTATATATCTTTAGTTTTGGTTATTTATGCATAAATACTCTAGAACTAGAGGTATTAAAGCTAGTTTAAAATATGCAATCTATCAAAAGGTATTTTTGATATCGCATGAGTGATATCATGTAGTAATTATAAGGTTGGTAAACAATCTCTCAATCTTCATAGAATAAGACTGTCTTCTTTTCGAAACTCATTCAATAAGACTGTCGCTGTCCGGATGATGATAACACTTTCAAATCGAGAGAGAAGTTGCACGGGGTGGGGCCACACACGATGGTGACTAGAACATTCCAATCGCTTTTGATCATTGTAATAATAAACTTACTAACTCGATTGCTCGCTAGTATGTTGTAATTTGCCATTTGCAAAACTATATACAAATCAAATCGCGTCCAGTCGTCACTATAAAACAACAGCTATAGAATAGTTACTAAATTAGGTTATTTTACTTTTGGTTTAACAGTGTTACTTCCTTTAGTATTGAATATTTACTTTATAGTTTATTGTTAGTCGAGTAAAACATAAATCAATGGTCCTTAATGAAGTGAATAAGTATTAGCGAACTGAAATCTTTGGTCATGATCACTGAGTTCAGATCTGAAAGGAATGAATGACATTGTCAATTTCAAATTTGATGTCGACTCCAAAAATTGAATAACTATAATATTTTTCTGGCTATAAACTACTTGTTAGATTCGAGTTAGTTATTTGTTTTATATTTCCGATGTGGGATGTTTCTCATCAATACCTTCCCTCACGCTCAGACATCTAGGTCTAAAGCGTGGACAATTTGTGGGAATAACATTCACAGAGGGCCCAACATCGGTGTAGTAGTAGTTGTAGTAAATTAGGTCAAAGGATCTTATCGCTCTGATACCATGTTAGATTCGGGTTAATTATGGGCTTCTAACTTAAAACCAATTGACAATTAGTGAATTGACCCTAACCATTTATATAGTAGTAGAATAATTCTTATATTTCCTATGTGGGATGTTTCTCATCAATACTACTAAATCCACAAAAATAATTTTAGTTAGTATCAAATAAAGCGGAAGAAATGGAACCTTTATTACGGTCTTCAAATTATAAAGCAAAATAAGGACATAAAAACATGAACAAGATTTACACACTTTTGGCTCATTTTCTTACTGGTTTCAACTTGTTTACATTGTCATAAGAAAGTTTGAAAGTTGATCTTGCCAAAAAAGGTCTGGAAGTTGACAATTTTTTCATGAATTCTCACTCTTTTCATTCACTTCTCTCAAACTACCTCACTTCATTCACTTCGCTCTCAAGTCTCAAGTTATAACTTTTACATATTTATTTTAAAAGCTACTGAATTCTTTGTATTTTCTAGACTAATCCAACCCTCAAATATTACTATATATAATTGATAGTTGTAACTTTTGCTACAACATCTTTATCGAATAACTAAACTATATATGATTCCACTAGTTTTTCTTTTTGCAACTCAGGACATTTATAAATTTGAATTAACTTTTACATGATCATTGCAACAATCCTTTTGCTTATGAAGCATGGAACACTGACCCAAACATGCATGAAATTTTATTTTATTACATATTATTTCAACATAGACACGACCGTCCAACAGTAGTCTTTAAAGAGCTTCTTAGCAGCTAAGGTTAGAACCAGGGTCCACACCAAGCTGCCCACAATAGTCTCTATAGTAACTAATCCTTAAGTTAACCTTATCTGGACTCGCACCGTCACATTCTACTCTTCCATTGATTGCTCTTATGGTGGCTCCGAATCCTTGGCTCAGTACCGGCCTTACGTTATTCACCCAAAACCACAAAGCTGTCCTGAAAGCTACAGTTGGATCGCTACCTACGAGCTCGGGCTGCCCTAGAAGGTCGAGACCGAGACTCTGACCACATGGTGCGTAGTTGTAGTTCCATGATAGTTGAATCGGACCACGACCGTAGTAGTTTTTGCCCGGTGCACATGGGTATTGTGGGTATTCCTTGTCGTTGCAGTAGTTTTGTGACGCTCCGTCTATCTCTTCTATGTAGCAGAAATCTATATGACATAGAGATGGACACATTGCTCAATAATTTGGACCAGGTCAAATGTTTCAAATATGTTTATATATATATACTTGGTGTTGACCAAAGTTGATGTACGAAAAAAACTTAGAAAAATAAACATTTTAGAGAAAAGTGGAATGAATTCTTACATCCGACCTCCTGGGTGAAATGAGCAAACATAGTTGCAATTTCAAGCCTAGTAACGGAATTGGCAAAATTGGGGAAAGAATTCGCAGCGTTGATGAAAGCGTCACGTGTGTAGAATCCTTTTCCGGCGCAGTCACTAGCGGCTCGGTTGATAATACCGTCAAAGAAAGCTTGTGACACAATGGTACCAAGATCTTCGGCTTGGGTTGTACAAGGACCTGATTGGCAACCGAGACCACAGAAGTCATTACCCGTACCGCAAAAACCGTACTGACTACAGCATAGGTCCGGGGAACAGCCGCAGTTCTGCGACTTGACGGTTTCGGAATAGAAACTTAAGAGGCAAAGAAGAAAGACTAATGAGGTTTTTGTGAGAGTCATGTTTTGGTGATTGTTTTGTGGATGAGAAGGAAGATGTTGTAAGGTATATATAGGGATATGTTTATGTTGGGTAGCTTGGTCATTTACTTTTTCGGATGTACATAGTGAAGGTTTTGACGACTTTTATTATTCAGTCTTGTTTTTGCCCATATTCAACATGGACTTGGTCTAAGATTCTAATTTCTTTTTTTTCAAAACAAGACTGTTATGTAATTCTGTATATCACTTCTTTAAACAAATACAACAATGTCTTCTTTGGTATATGAGATGAAGGAACATACCAGAGGCAAAAACGTTTTTAGTGATTTAGTACTTTACTTGTATCGTACGCATGTACATACTAATTGAGCAAATAGCCGCGTCTCTCGACATAACAATTTTAACTATGTTTTGTTTTGTTATTTCTTTCTAAAACTCAATGTCAACCTAAATTTAATGTGTACCAATATTGAAACTTTCAACCGAAATCAATGATAATTTTTTTTTCTACATCCAATCTTGTTTTATTGATGGCGATAGCTCTCGTGATGTAACTAAAAGCCGGCCCTAAGAAGACAAGTCATATATATATCAATGTGAATAGGTTTCTCAGCTTTAATTAATTTTCCACTTTATCGAAACATCTTAAAAAAAATTGATCCCAGTCATCTTACGTCATGAATACAATATGTAACAAAATTAGTGTATACTATCAATATTGATTTCAGTCATCATGCGTCATGAATACAATATGTAACAAAATTAGTGAGCAGTCAAACAAGTGTCATTCAGGTTATAGTAATATTTTCTTTTACTGGAGTTACACTCAGTTAGGGAGGAAGATTTGTAGTAAATCAAGAAGAAATTTCCATTATGTTGAGATTTGACTACGAAAAAAATAGACTAAATAATTTGTTAGTAAGGGAAGTTTTTCAACAAGTATCGGTATAACTTGGCTTCTCTTGTCAACAAATTATGCAAGACGACTACTTATGTAGAAACTTCTCTTTCTCTCTCTCTCTAGCATTCTATATTTCTACGTGTGGTTTTCATTGAAGCACAAAATATTAAGCATCCACAATGGTGAGAGGCTACCTAAATTTCTCAACAATAATAATATTTAATTACCTTCTATTTATGATGAATCACCAAGCCATTCCATATTCTGTAGCTACACCATACCGGGTATAGTAAGTTCATCCAACGAGACACAGCTCCCTGTTTGGTAATGTCTTCCTTTGATCTTCACATTGGCATCCGTTGCCTTACCCATGAAATGTCCCGTTAAATGTGACCTCCAGAACCAATTTGACGACCGTTCTTTTAAACCATCTTAACCAAGGTGGTATGTAGTCCATGTCTAACATAAAGCATCTAATCGTTGATCTAGACTGCAAGACATGACCAAAATTAGTCTAGTGTTATAAAACTAAGTGGATAAACGTGTTTTTTGTTATTAATCTTGACCAAGGGTCTTACATATATATATACATCAGGTCGTGTTTATCCTAAGTGGATAAGTATAACAGTCGATAAGCATTATCTCATGCGGTCGGTATGGTCCTGGTCGGTCCGGTTATGTCGATCACAATCTAATACATAACACTCCCCATTGATCGACATATCCGGTATTGGTTCGTTGCATGTTTAATGTTGCCTCATTAAAACCTCTCCTGGAAAATCCCAAAACCAATGTGGCAAAATGGGAAACCATGGACAGGAAAAAGAGTACAACACATGAACTCCCTCTGATGAATGCATCACTGTAGATCTTTGGACGATGCATTCCTATCTGGTCGATGAGCTTCTTGTAATATTTTGTAATTTCGCCGGCCTTCTGGAACTTCATTTGGACATGGTCAAGACGTGCTCCTTTGATGCTGACCACTCGACAATGTCTTCATGTTCTGGTCGGATGGATGATGCTTAATCAGTACTCGGATAGTACTCGACCAGTACTTGGATGTACCTCTATCCTGCGATTAAATCTTTCTTACAGGTCCTCTCATGTCCCACGGTTCTTCTAGTCTCATGGCTTTGTCATACCGTGGACACTTTCATTTTATTATTGACTCAGACATTCTTCTGATCACTATCTCTGGATGATGTCTCATGACTTCTTTCATTTTGTCGTAGACAATGCTATGTTTTCGAAAACATACATGTTAAGTCATAGACCTTGTCATCACACGCCAATATACTCATATATGGCTAAGGTTTCTAGTCCCATCATATTCTGTCTAAAATCAATCGATAACTTGTATCATTGAAATCATTGAACCGTTGAACCTCTCTTTAGGTTGGTTTGATATAAATATAAACACAAGGAATTATAATATCCTCTATAAGGATCTATGGACTGATTGTACTAAGTATTTTCTTAGTCTTTCATTATCATTCGCAGCTGCCTTATTTCAGTCCATGAATAGCTTAGGAACAAAATTATTCTATGAGAATTTCTTTTCTCATCTTTATGATACTCTTATCATTCCTTTATCCAGTGATCAATCATGCTGCTTACTACATTTCTCTTTTCTTATATCCAGACCTTTATCATTTTCGAATTTGTAGTAGCATCCACCACATAAGAGTACATCTCCTTATAATCTGTTCCTTGGTCTCTGTGAGTATCCTTGTGTAATCAAGCCATTCCTTGAATGCTTTAAATAGGAATATGAACACCTTAGTTCATGTCTCACGATTTCTTTTCCTTTCCCACACATGACCTATTTTTCACTGGTTTTATCTTATCAGATGGTGTTTCTATATATGGCCAATACACCCATCTCTTTTATAGATTCTTTGAATCTTTCTTTGAACCCCCACGGTTTCAACCTTTTAATATATGAATGCATTCTTGTATTCACGTGGGTTCTGATCCTCGCTTATATATTTTAAACTCAAGTGCTATTTTCTTATGCATCTTTATCTTTTATGTGTGTATGTGTCGACACTCTTTTATATGTATGGTTCCATTGTGTTCTAGACATGAACTAATCGATTAGAGATTTCATTCTTACTAAGAACCTTCATTACCTTGCAATTTGGCGTCCCAAACTACATGGTCTGGTACCTTAGATGTTTAGCTGCGCAACCTTATCTCAATGTCTGGTCTGGTTTCCCTTATGACCTCGGATATGTCATTTCTATGCACCTTTCTTTTCATTTCCGAGGTTCCTTTTCTTATGGAACATATTGGTCTATCTTTAGAATCTATAGCAACTTGATTATGTCTCTTTTAGGACATTAATTTCGTGGTGCTTAAGCTGGTATGACTTAGTCATTCTTTTCTTCTTGGGTCTAATCTGTCTGGCATTCTTTTAGCTAGCTTTGTATGATCTTTCTTTGGACGTCTTAAATCATATTCTCTGGTCCGAGGATCTTGCCAAGACAAAGATGGTTTAATACCATTCCATTTCTCTTTATACTTGTACCAACTTATTTCTTTCTCCCCCTAATGTTGGATAGTCGGATTTAATCATACAATCCGTGAACCTTGCCTTAATTTGATCACCCATATTTGGCTCAAGGTCTCTTATAAAATCGTGGGAGGAAGACATTCTCATATCCAACATATATTCCCAATCTTATTTCATCTTCTTGTGAGGTTCCATCCTAGACGGCACATATTATTGTGGTGGTCTATACATAATTTCTTAGGATGGTCTATGTCTGGATCATGATCCTTTATAATTATTAGATGGGAATATCTATGCTCACTTTATATGGCATGATGCATATTTTTATTACATGTAAATCCATGTGTTCCCAACCATTAGCTAGTGATATTTGTATCACAAAGAATTCGGCCAAGTTCTACCATGGTCATAAACCATGTCACTCGGATTTATAGTGTTGTTCATGTACAACGGGAGTGTCATTTCTCCCCCTCATGAACATGCTGATAAATCTTTTAGATGCTTGGAACATTATAGCCTTATGAATTTCCATTGTGTACATGTTACACAACGTGAGATTTTTTGGGATAACTCTTTTGTGCCTTTTTCGATATCAATCTTTGCATCAATTTTAAAGACATGGATGGCTAGTCCAGTCATGCCATAAAGTGTATGAAATTTCGTGGTCAACCTATCTGGTTACCTAGGCCTTTTGCCTTTATCATACTAATCTTTTAGCATAGTTTAGATCAGTTGGGAGTACAGTCTCAACCATTTCTATGCCTTGGGCGATTTCTTATTTATAATTTTGAAGGAACTTTTTATTTCCTTTGCCCATTGGTTCAATGTGGAAACCATTCATTTTCAAAATTTTATAACTCAAATGGGTTTTTTATTTGGGTTAATAGTTCATGCCCCCTTTAGGCAATGCCTTTGGTTGGATAATTTTAATTACTATACTCATTTTTAAATTTTCATTTGTCATTTATCAATCAATAAATTATCAAGCAAGTCAAACATGATAATATAAAACTAAAACAACTCTTATTATATAAAAAATCGTAAATGACAAACAAATCAAAACATAAAATCAGAATGTCGAAATCTCGATTCTTAGGCAATGTATATGCCGGCCACTCCTTTTATTATTCTGGACGTGGCTTCTTTGGATTCATCCTTATTCTCCCCAGCTTTATTGGCTTCAGGAAGTCTCATCTCACTGGTTTTGCTTTAGTATCTCATTATTCTTCTCAGCTTGTAATAGATACGAGATCAAATTCGTATAAGTGGTGAAACATTTTTTCTGTAGGTATATTGTAACAATAGATCCCTTTTGGATCAGCTGTGAGGAATGTCTTTTCCAGTAAATCTTCCTCTGTTACCTCTTCACCACATAGTTTCAATTTAGAAATGATTTTGATTTAGAGCTGAGTGATATTCATCTACGGACTTAAAGTCCTGAAATCTGAGATTTATCCACTCATGCCTAGCCTTTGGTAATAACACTATTGTGTATCTGGATTTTAACTATGTCCAAAGGTCTAGAGGGTTCGCAATATTTAGATACTGATCTCTGAGATCCTCAGTGGGATGTTGGCGAATAATTGTTACTGCCCCATATTTTTCATTTTCAGTTGCATACTCGCCTTTGATGATAAATTTGTCAAATCCTCTTATCTTCAGGACAATTGCAGTGTTCATTGCCATTTTTAAATAATTATCTCCACAGAGATTAAGGGCTGCATAATCCAAATTCGACATCTGAAAATATAGATTTTAGAGTCTTATTATTTGACTTATAATCGGATTCAAACCATGCATTTTGGTTTCTTTCAACCTTTTATTTATGCAATGTGATTTGGTTTCTTTCAACCTCTAAATTATTCAATTCAATCCGATTTCTTTTAGTCAATATAGCAATGCAACTTTGGTTTCTTTCAACCTTTGATTTTTATGCAATGCAATCCAATTTTCCATTCAATCTAGCAATCCGATTTTCCCATATGATCAATCAAAAAAAATTGTTTCATGATGCAACCTTAGCAATCAATGTCTATATGATCAAGATGAGGTAAAAAAATAAATCAGATCAAATAAATGATTCTAGATGATTTAAAAGTAATTGGATTCTAGAGAGAGAAAATATGGTTTAGGGTTTCGAAAATATAGGGTTTTACTTTTTTATAAAAACTTTCGAAACCATTGATCTAAATAGTCAATATATGACTTAAAAAAAATCAGATCAATCTTAACAATTATAGCATTTTTCTAATCTTTCAAAAGAAAAATGGAAAGTTTCCAGCAACTTATAAAAGACAATTTCTCAAAGATGGAAATTTTTAGAAAAGTTAATTTTTGCATTCTAGCAATCTGGAAACATTCAATTATGGTTTTAAACAAGTTTTAGCAATCTTCCATTATTCTAAAACTAATATGGAAATTCTCAAAAACCATAAAAGTCAATTTCACAAAACCGGAAAGTTTTAGAAAAAGTAAAATTTGCAATTTAGCAATCTGGAAAAATCTGAAATTTTTCTAGCAATCTCTAATGATTCAACCAAAATCAGAATGAGATCCTAACAATCATTTCTAGGTGATTCAAACACTTCAAACAATCACACGCTTTTTATGCAGTTTTTTCGGTATAAAAAATTTACACTATGCCTATATGATTAAAAATGAATTTGATGAAACTACTTACAGGGTTTCTTAGTTAGGATTTATCATGAGTTTTGGTGAATTTTAATTAACTTTTCGGAATTTATTTGAAGAGGTCAATTTCTGACCAGAAACCGAAAAAATCGTTTTCCACATAGTTCCAGACCAATGGGTCGGATTCTGATGATGGAAAACTAACTTTGGGGAATTTTTAGGAGATTATCATGAATTTTAATTAATTTTTGGACCATAATACATAATAGGTCATATTTAAGGTTTTAGTTACTTTATAGATCAATAGATCAGGCTGTGAGATTCAAAACCATTAGGGTTTCGAGTTTAATTGTTAGAAACAATCTCTATTGAACTTAAAAAGCTCCAACTTACTCAAAGGGGTTTTGGGATCTATTATCTTAGGATTTGGGATTTTGCAAATTTTAGTGGTCTTAAACCTTTATCAATCAACCACATTTGATTATGTGTTCTTTTAGGATTTCAAAGTTTACCTTTAGAATTTCGAAGTGTAGATTTGGACCACCGAGAGCTGGAACAAGTCGGATCGCGAACTGCATGACCGGAACGGATCAGGATCTGGTCGCGTTTTAGGTTGAGCAAAAACCCTCTTGTAGATTTAGAAACCTTAATCAAAAACGAATCAAAACAAGTTAGTATAGATAGATGAAGCAAATCGTAGAAAATAACAAAGTATAGAGAGAGGTTGCGGTTTAGGCTTTTGATTAGGGTTTAAGGGTAGTTGACGACGCGGGTTGGAACGGATCTTCAGAGCGCGTTTGAGATCGGATTGATACCAGGTTTGCGGCGATGGATTCTTCACGTCAAAAGCTTCAATTTGATATATTACACGTCGTTTGGATCCTTACGGTTTGAGAGAAACGGCGGTTTGAAGTCGTCGGATGAGTTTTTAGAATTTCAGGGTTTTAGGTCACTTGACGGCGCGTCTTAGAATAGAACGTGAGGGCGCGTTCGAAGTCAAATAGAGGCGAGGCCGACGGCGTTGGATTCGTCTCGTCAATAGCTTCGATTTGGTATGTGGCTCCTCGTCTGGATCCTTACGGTTGGAGAGAACAAACTGTTTGAAGTGGCGCCGTCAATTAGGGTTTTTTAGGTAGCTCGGGATTTCATAGTCTCGTGCTGATAACGTGTTATAAAACTAAGTGGAGAAACATGTTTTTTTTTTGTTATTAATCTTGACCAGGGTCTTATATATATATATATATAATATATTATATATATATATACATCAGGTCGTATTTATTCTAAGTGGATAAGTATAACAGTCGATAAACATTATCTCATGCGGTCGTTACGGTCCTGGTCGGTCCGGTTATGTGATCACAATCTAGTACATAACATCTAGTTTTAACTATTATTTTATTGGAACAATGTTTATATCTCCGAGGAAGGTGGAATATGTTCACACTGAATTTTCATATTAAATTCTCAAGAAATGTAAACCGATAATAGAATATCATTTTATTCTGAAATAAAAGATTTTTAAAGTTAGATTTAACACATGTCTTTAACTACCTTTTTATTGTTTTATTTACATAAACATTTACTCTATAGTTAATCCAAATCTCTATAATATTATTTGAAAAGTCAATTTCCTATGTGTCGCTCTCACGTTAACTTTTATGATGATTGATTACGCTGATATCCTTAATAAATTAAAATATTTACATTTAAATACTATTATTGAAATTTATATTTAGTTTCCTTTAAAAAAATTTCAAATAACATATATAATAAAAAAAGAAAAATTTATAAAGTTTAAAAACAAATTTAAAACGAAAATATATGTTTATATAATATGATTTCATTAAAAAAGAAAATTTCACAAAATAGAAATATTCCATTTTAAACTATTTTAAATACCATAAAATATATTTTTGAAGTAATAAAATATTTATTTATATCTATATTTTCTTAGATGAAAATATATGTTTGTATATAATGTGATTTCGTAATCTATAAATTATATTTTACTTATATAATATGATTTCCCAAATACAATCACAAAAAATAAAACTGTTTATTGTAAAGAGATATTAAAAATAAAGTAAATTAAATTTTGATAAAATAATTAAAATATTTTAAATTAACATAACACTATATAATTTAACAAAGTAGATCTATTATATATTATAATTATTTTTTAAAAAATAATATTAATTTTTGTATTTTATGTTTGTCAAAGTTATTATAACCATGATCAAAATACCAAAGCAAATCTGAATTCTCATTTTTAGGATTATTTAAAATATATTTCAGTTTACCAATTAATAATATAAGGCATAAAATTATTTATAATTTATAAATATTTTAATTATTGTAAATATATATATGTGTTCATAAGCTTCTATAAAAATGTATTAGTTACTTATGTAAGTAACTTCCTATTGATTATCGTTTTACTTTCTAATATTTTATTTTAAAAATCAACATATAATTTAGTTTTTGTAATTTTTTAATCAAATACTTTAGTTTATTTTTAATTCATTCCAAGCACAATATATCTTAATTTATACATAATCTTTCTCAAATATATTTACATATCTAAGATAACAACCAACGTAAATGCAAATAAGAAATTTAATCATAGTTTTCATATATTTAAAATAAAAAAAATATTAATTGAATTTAGAAAAACTGATGCAATCCAATATACCCAAATAATAACTTATTAAAATCATATGTCTGATTAAAGTAATATAATATTATTAGTTTAAATCATGCATACAAATTATAAATTAATTCAAAATTAAATAACAATCAACTATTGTAACATATTTAATTTATAAATATTTGGATCCGTGCATGAACACGGGAAAATCACCTAGTCATGAATTAAATAACGAGGCGGGATCCGGTTTGGGTGGAGAGTTGCATGTGCTTGGTCACGTGGAAAACGTTGTTTCAACTTTGAAACCTGCTTTATAAAACCGCGGTTTCATATAGCTACAAGATATAAGCTTCTTCAATCTTCACCACTCTGCTTATACTTCTGTCCACCAATGGCTCTAGAATCAAAGGCGATCATATCCAGGTTCCAAGATTACCTCCGTATCAACACCGTACAACCCAACCCTGACTACACCGCAGCCGCAGACTTCATTATATCCCAAGCTCAGTCCATCTCTCTCCTATACCAATCAATCGAGTTCGTCCAGGGGAAGCCTATCGTTCTCCTGAAATGGACCGGTTCAGACCCTTCGTTACCCGCGGTTCTCTTGAACTCTCACGTCGACGTGGTCCCTTTTGAGGCAGAGAAGTGGGATCATCCTCCGCTAGGAGCAGAGATAGATGGAGAGGGTAGAATATACGCGAGGGGAAGTCAGGACATGAAGAGCGTTGGGATGCAGTATCTAGAAGCCATTCGCAAGCTTGTAGCCTCTGGATATAAGCCGCTTCGTTCGGTCTATGTCTCGTTTGTTCCTGATGAAGAGATCGGCGGCGCTGATGGTGTTGGGAGGTTCGTGGAGTCGGAAATATTCAAGAGCTTGAGCATTGCAGTTGTGCTCGACGAAGGTATAAGCATATATAGTAACGCTTATTAATATCAGGAAAAATTCATACAAACCCCAAAAAGAACCAAATAAATTAATTGAAAATCCTAATATATCTAAAATAAGTATAATTTTCATGTTTATTTTGTTATGATCACTAAAAATATTTCAACTCGAAATTGTATTATCCAAATCTGAGTAATACAAAAAAAAAATATTGGTCTCGTGATACAAATGGAACTATCGTCATTGGATTTTACGTTTTTAGTTAGTTAAAAAACAAGAAATATATTTGAAAAGAAGAGATGAGCTTATAACTATTGTTAACGGCAATGAATGAATCAGGCTTGCCATCTCCAACGGAGAGCTACAGGGTGTTCAATGGAGAGAGGATTCCATGGTCGCTTCAGATCAAGCTGTAGGACAACCTGGCCATGGATCAAAGCTCTATGACGACTCAGCCTCGGAGAATCTCACTAAAAGCATTGAGAGCATGATGAGATTCAGAGCTTCTCAGTTTGATATGCTCAAAGCTGGTTTGAAGCCTGACGGTGGAGTTGTTTCTGTCAACATGGTCTTCCTCAAAGCTGGCACTCCTTCTCCAGATGTATTATTCTCTCCTCTTTTTTTTTTTATTTCACACATGATGACCAAACCATAGTTGTAACTTTGTGTCTGAACCTGACGAACCCTCCTGTTTTGAATGAAGGGTTTTGTGATGAATCTGCAACCATCCGAGGCAGAAGCTGGCTTCGACATCCGAATCCCACCCACTGCTGATCTAGTAGCACTAGAAAAACGTTTGGTGGAGGAATGGGCACCTGTTGCTCGCAACATGTCCTATAAGGTGATTTTTTTCTTTTTGAATATTCTTAGTACTGTTGTGGTCAGGACTTAGACAAAGTTGTGTGTGTATCTGATGAAAGAGTTCTCTCGGTATGTCAGCTGCGGCGGTTCGACCAGAATCTTTCAGGGAAACAGTTACTTACCGCAAAAGATGATTCAAATCCATGGTGGGAGCTCTTACAAAACGCTGTGAATGAAGCTGGAGGGAGTACTAGTGAGCCTGAGATCTTCCCTGCATCAACAGATTCTCGGTATTTCCGGAAAGCAGGCTTGCCTGCGTTTGGGTTCTCTCCTATATCAAACACCCCAAGTTTGCTTCATGATCACAATGAGGTACTACTGTCAATATCCTTCTGTTTGCCTATATTATCTGGTTGATCGGTGTCTAATGCTCTTCTTTCATCTTGCTTTTTGTGTAGTATCTGAGTAAAGCTGAGTATTTGAAGGGCATTGATATGTATGTCTCAATCATCAAGGCTTACACATCATACTCTTCCCCCTGAAAGAGAGGGTTGAGTTACAAGGGTCCGTGTGACACACCACACAGTTCTCTCTTGCTCACCCATATGCTATTAATAAGCAATGAAACTCATTGCTGCCATGTGAACTTCTCTTGTAATAAAACTTGCATTAGCATGTTATCAGACAAACAGCATTGCGGAAATTGTTTATTCTTTGTTTTGTGTTAGTTTTTATTTTGCAAACATCCGAATGCTAACAGAAGTGAAGAGTCACAGCATGCACAATATCCATCCTAACATATGATAGTCCCCACAGCTTCATGATTCTATCAGAGCATCAACTTAATCCTAAATTAATAAATCAATAATAAGACATGGTTACATACTATCAAAAACAATTAGCGTTTGCTGTTTTTCTATTTAGTGCAGACTTGTAAACCACCTATACCACATTCGTCAAGTAAAGTGAAGAAAAATCGAATCATATGATAATCTTAAAAGGCTGCATTTCATACAGATATTTGCCTTAATCGATGCCTCAAATTCGCTTCTGCAACCAGACCACTGGACCGACCTACTGGTCCCTGACCCCTAAAATCCTACAACCATCTGTTAGCAAAGAACCGCTTAGTGTTGTTGTCTCCTACTTTTTTATACCTACGTTAAGAATTGGTTTTGCTTTCTAACGTTGAGTCTACATAACAAACTTTGTCTCTGTGAAGTCTGTTTGATAGGTGTCTGGTTCTTGGTCGTCCTTCTCTATTTTTATGTTTATACC
The DNA here is from genome assembly GCF_000801105.2 of Raphanus sativus. Classification (NCBI taxonomy): domain Eukaryota; kingdom Viridiplantae; phylum Streptophyta; class Magnoliopsida; order Brassicales; family Brassicaceae; genus Raphanus; species Raphanus sativus. The sequence continues at coordinate 17,595,947 of NC_079513.1, read as the reverse complement.
TTCAAGTGGAGGAAATGATAAAAGCTGGAGCTGCAAAACAACAAAGAAAACCACTTAGTTGTTGTTTTAGTTTTGGTTGAACATTAAAAACTAAAAATTGAGAAGCTTTTCTTCTATACCTTGAGAGAGTTATTCTCAGACGTGAGCTCTTCCCGCTGGCGTTTCAGCCTGTTCATTTCTGCTCTGAGACTTGCGTTCTCTGCATTCAACACCTCTGTGTGTTTTGCCAGTTCATCAAATTCCGCCTGAAAACATAACAAAAACGTCCATAATTTTCTCACACGGACGTGATTCACAGTTCTGAATAGTACCTGTTTGCGCAACCTGGATCTTTCAGCAGCCTCCCTATTGGTTTGCTTCCGTCTCTGTCTCTTAACTTCTCTCTCGTCCTGATATACTTTCCTATTCATTCCAGGGATAGGGGCTGATGTAGGAGCACCTGCAGCTGTCTTTGGCATAACTGGCACGTTCTGGCTAACCGGTGGAAGAGGTGTACTACTACCAGCACTTCCATTTCTTGGACCATTAGCAGAACCACCACTCTCTGATGATGCTTCAGGTGAATTTGCAGCTTTCACGGTGTTAGTCACATAATAGAAAATGAAGTGGAAAAGAAAAATAGAAAAAGGATCATAGAGACCAACCATCCTTGCTGTCTTGTTCTGATCCTGAGTCCTACAAGGATTACAAAAGCAAATCATTTATCATAATTATATACAAGAACTCTTCACCCTTTATAGGCAGAGCGAACTTACATTCTGATAGTTTGCATCACTTCCTTCACTCAAACCATCAGAAGCACTCTCCCCACTGTAACAAAAAAAAAAAAAACAAAATTTCCGACAATGTCAGAGCAGTAAAATAGTGTAAGGTACTATCAAATGAAGCAAGAATAAGTGCAGAGACAACCAAACATGCTACACATACAGTCAAGGAATATACACATGCCTTTTAGAGTAAGCTTCATTAGCTGATGTTTCTGAGTTTTCTCCAGTCCCATTGTTCTTTCCTGTTTTCATGTTCAATATTCTTTCTGATCTTCTGATAGGCAATTTTTCTTTCACAGCAGATCGTTTAGAATCACCTTCAGTGCCGCCGCCACTAGAATGGCCCTGCGTATAAGCATGTCCCTCAGTTATAAGCCAACAAAAAAAGGAAGCAAGTACTATTAGAGGAGAAATGAGAACTCACGGAAGCTTTGGTCATTCCATTCTTTGGAGAAGGCATAGCGTAAGGGCTATATGGATAAGAACCCTGAGAAGTTAGAGAGATGATCAACAGACACGTTTTCAAGTACATGTCCATAGCAACCAGATATCTAGAGTATGGCTAGTACCGGAGGCATTGAAGGATGGGGGTACATGCCACCTGGTAGATACATTTTAACATATGGATGAGGAGGAGTTCCATAAGGAGGCATCATCATATGCTGCAAAAGATTCACATTCAGCAATCAATCAACGGTATGATGATAAAGAGCTGAACCAATTCCCCCAAGCATATGCATATACCAAATATCAAACTAAACCTCCAATAAGTCTAACAAAGAACAGTCAACTAGTCATTTGAAACTTTTCCCAGCACTCTAAACACTAACTAATACACAATGAAAAGTGATGATTGTAAGCAAGTTTACCTGAGGCCCCCACATATAAGGGTGAGGTTGAGGACTTGATGCCACAAAACCATGAGGCGGCATAGGAGAATATGCCTGTCAGAGGAGCAAAAAAAAAGAAACACTTAACAATCATATATAATAAGAAAACAGAACCACAGGTTCATAGAGGGATGAATCTGTCTTAAACCTGAAAACCAGACCAATCTGGAGTAGCCATGCCTGCACTCACAGCAGAAGTAGGTTCCTACAAACACAGAATATTCCAAACGAAACCTATGTCTTCCTTCTTCTCTTAAATCCGGAAGTAGAGAAGGGGGAAAGAAAAACGCAAAACCTGTGAAGAGGGAGGAGCAGCAGAAGAAGAAGGCTGTTTAGGTTCCTTCTCAGTACTAGACTTCTCCATCTCACTGCTAGTAATTACCACACTCACAAGTTTCGAAAACAACCAGTGAGAGCTACCTGCAAGATTAACACTCAGCTAGTTCACTACGAGGTCTAACTTAATGCATAAACCCTACCACAGCCAAGAATCCAGCAAATAATCGTTGACCAATACAGTTCCTAAGCACTACAATCTACAGACCATATTCCTAAAGGTTTCTAGCCTCTTTCTCTAATGGATTCAGACAACATTCAGAACACAACCGCAGAATCTAATACGAGGATTGAAACTTGAATTGGAATGAATATACCTAACGACCGGGTAGTGTCTGAATAAAAAACTCTGAGCACAGTCAAAAGACGCTGTATAAAGAGCTATGACCTTTAAGTTTCGCAGAGAATTAAAAAGTAAAATTTGGCTTTGATTGTTTGCGTTATTTTGACGGAGAAGCCCTTCTTTTTAAAACTTGTTCATGAATTTTACCCAACTGGAAAAAAAGTAAATTCTCTTTTCTTTTTTTCTTTTTCTGATCGAAAAAGTAGGTCCACTAACCCAAAATTGTATGCATATGAAAAAGTTTGAAATTCAAAATGTATATCAATTGTTATGTACAGGAATCATATTGGTAAAAACAATAATCGACTAATTGGTGTATCAACTTAGGAAATAGATATACTAATTAGGGGTAGGTGTTTGGGTACCCATTTGAGGTTGGTTCGGATCCATTTGGATTTCGGGTTTTCGGGGTAAAAAATTTTAGTCTTATTCGGATATTTTTAAAATTTAATTCGGTTTCGTTCGATTTTTACAGGTTCGGTTCAAATTCGGACAATCTATTTAAATTATTTTTAAAAATTTTAAAATCCAGAATATACTTAAACTTCTCGAAATATATAAACAAAATAATATATTACATATAATTTTGAATAACATATGTCAAGAAATCTAAATTTAACATATAAATTAGTTTGGTTTGAATATTTGGATAGAAAAACAATAGGTGTTTTAAGTATATTCTAGCTAGATATTTTTTAACTATTTTTGGTGCTTTAAGTACACTATAGTTATTTTAGACATTTAGTTTTGATTATTTATATGTATTTTTCAAGTATTTTGGACAACTTAAAAGTATCTTATATATTTTGGATATTTTTAATATATATTTGATCTAAAAATAATTAATATATTTAGATATATAAATCTATCTCGGATACATTCGGATATTCAAAATATTTCAATTTTTTAAATAATAAAATTTTGAACTCATTTGAATATGTAGTTAATTTCTATTCGGATTTGGAACTATCTTTTTGGATTGAGTTCAGTTCGGTTCTTTGGATTCAGATTTTTTTACAAACCTAATACTAATGTTAACTTTTAGGAAATATATACAAAACCGACAAAATTAGATACCCAAACTAAATATCGTTAAGCTTTTTAATACCCAAACTTTTCCATTACCCACTTTAATATTCAAACTAATTATTTTGCTCATTTTAATACCCAGACTTTTAAAAGTGTGCCTATTTTAATACCCAAACTTTATTTATTTTAATTAAAATACTAATAAGTTTCAAACGAAATTTTAAAATTATAAAATCTAAGAAAAAATAAAATAAATTCTAATTTTATTGTAGGATTTAGGAGAGAAGGCAAGTAATATATGGAGAAAATTGAAAATTTTGAAAATTTAATTTTGTAAGAAAAAATAAAATTTTATTTTATTTCAGAAAACAAACTAAATTAAATATTTAAAAATTTAAAATATTTATTACAATATTTAAGATTATACACAATTTATTTACTTTTGTTTATCAAACAAAAAACAAAATTAGAATTTTCTGAGATTTTGTTTTGAAATTTTAGAGATTTTTCTAATTTCTATTTGCAAATAATTAGTATTTTTATAAAAATATATAAAGTTTGGGTATTAAAATAGATAAAGTTTTAATAGTTTGTGTATTAAAATGTGAAAAATAATTAATTGGAGTATTAAACTGGGTAGAGAAAAACTTTAGATATTAAAAAACTTAACAAAATTTAGTTGAGGTTTTTTATGGAATTTTCCCTTAATTATTTTATATATAAGATCAGTTTTTTTTTTTTTTTTTGTCATCTATATATAAGATCAGATTAAACTACATGTTTAAACATTTCCAACATTCAGTGTGGATTTAAGGCCCATTATGAACTATACGGGCTTACACCTGGTTTCTTTTTCTCTTTGGGCCCAGTTTTTCTCTTAATTTCATCATATGCCCAATGTTTTTTTCCAATATCGCATAAAAGTGGCGTGGGGCGAATAAGAAGCGGATTGTTTTGAAAATCGGTGAGCCCTAGAATTCGAGAGAGAGAGAGAGAGAGTGGAGTGCGAGAGCGTAGCAGTAAAAGTGTTGCCGTTGGTAACTAACTCTCGTCGATATCTCTCTTGCTCTTGGATTCGACTCTGTTTCGAGGTATGACTCCTTCGAAACCCTATCCTCCCCCCAAGTTTTGATTTTTCATGGTTGACTGTTGCTAGTTGAGATTTTTCGATCACGGGTCTTGCTTCTTCTTCCGTAATCTCTTCTGGGTTTGCCAAATTTTACTCAAAAAAAATCAGGAAAGATAGAAAGTTCTCTCTTTTTACGCTTTAGATGTTTGTATTTGTGTGTCATGTCTTTTGATTGCATCAAGTTTGGAGCTTTGAGCTATATATCTCAGTTAAGAGTTAGTTCGGCTATTTCTTGAAGATGTTTCTGTGCATAATTAGTCATATTCATATCTGTTCTGTCTTGTAAACCTTTGTCTGATTGACTGATAACATAGTAGATTATGCTCAAGGCATTAAGTTTGAGGATGTGGAATGTATTTTTTTATAGTTGTCTTGCTTCCTGGATCCTTGTGTTGTTGCTTCATAATCTTAGTTTCAGTTTTTTTTTATTAGGGGTGTTGTTGGCTAATCTTGTCTGCTCTTGAAAATCAATGTAGAAAGCTACTGCTTCAGGGTGCGGGTCTTACCACGAGATGAATTCATATCCATCACGAAATCATATGCAACAACCTGCTACTACAAGCACAACCAAGGAGACAAGCTTGCCTACTTCTAATCCTCATTGGTTCCATTCTTACTTCCCTGTTCCAAGGACCACAGGCTTTGATCTTTCTCAAGTCCCTCAAGCAGAGCCTGCTGAAGTTGTCGTGGTGCCTCAGGTTCATTTGTTTCCTCCTCCTACAAGAGAATCTAGACACGATATAGAGCAGAAGTCTCCTTCGAAAGCGTTGAAGCCAAAACCACAAAGTAAGAAACGCTCTGCACCCAAAACCCCAAAGAAGACACTGAGCGTACCCGAAATAAAGCGAGAGAAAAAGAATCCTGACATCAACGTTGTTGACATCTCGAGCTTCGATGTCTCCGGTGTTCCTCCTCCTGTCTGTTCGTGTACAGGCGTTCCAAAAGTTTGCTACAAATGGGGCATGGGCGGTTGGCAATCGTCGTGCTGTACCATCAGCATATCGACGTTCCCACTGCCCATGAGCACCACGAGGCCTGGAACTCGTCTCGCCGGAAGGAAAATGAGCAATGGTGCTTATGTCAAGCTACTTATGAGACTTGCTGGTGAAGGCTATGACTTGACTTGCCCGGTTGACCTCAGGAACCATTGGGCCAGGCATGGTACTAACAAGTTCGTGACCATCAAGTAGTCCTTTTCATCTGTTAGGGTTTGGTTTTAGGCTTTAGCTTTTGTGATTTCCATGTATCTTTTCGTACATATGTTTCGTAGTGGCTTTAAAATCATGAAGGAGATTCAGTGTCTATAATAGGCCAAGACAAGTTTTAGTTTTTAGATGGAATGTTAGTTAGTATTGCAGCGAATTGGTATCAACATTATTGTTCGGTGGAAACTGGACTTGAAACCGTAAAACAAAACAACACAACAGAGTATTATTGTAGTCTGTAGACAAGGGCCTCGCCACGGTGATTAAGCCTAAACAATACAGTCTTTCCCTAATTTAATCTCTTTTTTTCTCTATTGTCTAAGCAAATTTACTCATCTAAATTTTTAAAACAAACATGAACATTTCAATAGCCTAATAAAACTTTTTGGGATAACTTCTCTTTAGAGAATAGATCAATTCTTCCAGCAAAGGTTGAATATGTAAAACTCCAAGATGTACACTAAATAATCCTGAATGATGAAACTGTAATCTCCAAATATACACTAAACAATCATAATTTCTTCCGTACATAAAAATATAAGAATACAATGGGACTTATATGACAACAATATAATAAAAATTAATTTAACTGGACCAGTAAAATTTTTGAAAAACAAGGAATTTCATCATTAATTATTTCTAAAATATAACCACACAATTGAAGAGTGATTCAGTGTCAAAAGAAAAAAAAAGCAGACAATAATATTATGGAAAAAAATGACAATAAAACTCCGAGGACTAGGTGAAGTTATTAATTGAAATGATCCATTTGTTGAAAAGGATTAAAACTTTATCTTTAGCCACAAGTTAATGCATAGAAGGATCAAGAACTTGGCCAAGAAACAGAACCACTCCACTTCTCCATTCTTTAACAAGGAAGAGAAAAGGATGATCAGCCACGAAGTCATACTTCTTCTCCGCAGGACCACAAGCGCCGATGCCGATCACAGCAGCAGCAGCAGCAGCTTTGGATCCCACTTCATCAACCTCAATGCAAGACTTGTGGATGATAGTCTCCAATGGTAGATTCAACCCCAACCCTTTCAGAGCTTCCGATGCTTCAAAGTCAAAACCAAATTTAAACCTTGGAATCTTAAGCTCTTCTACATCTGCCCGGTGGCTAGGGATCTCCTCGTCATCAGGAGTGGAAGCTAACGTCTCAAGCATTGCAGGTAACCCATCTTTGTCATCAGGGAGATAGATATCCATCGAGAAACCACGACCGTCTTCTTCCCAGTCACTTCCTTCTCTGTAAGGTAGATTGAGGACCTTGAAACCTGGGTAGACGTCGATATGGTAACCGAAGACGTCATCGGTCATGAGGGGCACACGTACTTTGGTTCCGTCAAGACGGTGGAAGTCTGAATCTTCGGTAAGCGATGGATCAAACTCTCTATCCCATCTCCCGTTGAAGAACAAGGCGTTAGCAAATATGAGATCAGTCAAAGGAGACACAGACTTTGGTGGAAGGAGATCAGTGATGAGTCCACTTGTCTGCTTTTCAACCCATGCATTCACCTCTTCAGACACTTCATCAGCCTTTTAAAACAAAACACAAAGCTATCAACATCAAACATAGAGATTTTGAGGACAAACACTTAAATAAATGAAAATTACAATTCGGACCTATGTATATGTATTAGTGTTCTAAATATAGGCAACCTAGCAATTTTTTAAACACAGATATGTATAAAACATAAATTATGGGGCCGAACCTAACTGGTTGTGTCCGGCATTGCTAAGGAGTAGGTTGTCTAGAAAAATATACCTTTGTGCGAAAGTCAACTTGGTTGAAGGCAGCCTTATACGAAGTCTCCAAGAGATTCTTGAAAGACTGCTCGACAGGGAGAGACTTGTCTATCCATACACCATTCGCTGCCGAGATCATCGGTCCGCCAGTTGCTGTGCTGTCGGCGAGGACCTTGGTTACGATCTGGGACGACACGGCGTTAAGCTCATCGGTAGAAGAAGCTTGTAGTAAGGAGAGAATCTTTTCTTGGGTGGCTCCGGGAGATTTGGCTGCGATGAAGCTGAGGATAACATTGATCAACGCAGGCGAAAACACGAGGTTCGAGGTTTTACCGGCGGTGGTGGCGATCACGTGCTTAGCCAGCCTCCACAGGTTGTCGTTTTGACAACTTACTGATTCTCGAAGGTCTCGCACGTTCATCTTTTACGGGCGGATGAGACGGTAACTTTGAAAGCCTAGATATGAGTAGGTCAAGTAGGGTTACTAATCCCTATATATACATGTACCAAAAGAAAAAAAAAAGAACTAATCTATATTTAATTTTTGATTTCAGAGATCATCCAAATTTAAATCCTTTATTTTAAAAATTAATACTAAGTAGGTATAAATGGTTTAATAATTAGATTATTTTCATTAATGAAAATTAACTATTTCCAAAATTTTGAAATCTAACATTTTTATTAAGTAAAAATAACAATATAATTAAATCTCATTTATAATTTAAATAATTATTTATTAAATATAAAAATAAAACCGATGACCATCTAATGGACAAAGTAATCAATAAATTATTTTGTTTATTGGTTCTAGGAAATTTATTCTTCATCAATTCTTCCATAAAAGATATAAGAATAAAAGGCGACTTATATGACAATAATTTGATAAAAAAATTAGTTTTATTGGACCAATCAGAAATTCGAACAACATATTTCACCTTACTTAATTAATTCTTAAATATAACCACCAATTGAAGAGTGATTCAATGTCAAAAGAAGACGAAAAAAGCAGACTTAATATTATGAAAAAGAAAAAAGAAATATAATCCAAGGACTAGGTGAAGTTATTATTTGAAATGCTCCATTGTTGAAAAGGCATTAGGCCATCATTATTGGTGGGCAGCCCTTAACTTTTTTTTTTTTTTTTTTTTTTTTGTTCATCAAACACTTAAGGGCACATAAGGGCAGCCCTTAGATAAGGGCTGCCCTTATGTGCCCTTAAGTGTTTGATGAACAAAAAAAAAAAAAAAAAAAAAAAAAGTTAAGGGCTGCCCACCAATAATGATGCCCTTATAACATTGTCTAACTGTCTCTTAAGACGCAAGTTAATGCATGGAAGGATCAAGAACTTGGCCAAGGAACAGAACCACTCCACTTCTCCATTCTTTAACAAGGAAGAGAAAAGGATGATCAGCCACGAAGTCATACTTCTTCTCCGCAAGACCACAAGCGCCGATGCCGATCACAGCTGCAGCTGCTGCAGCTTTGGATCCCACTTCATCAACCTCAATGCAAGACTTGTGGATGATAGTCTCCAATGGTAGATTCAACCCCAACCCTTTCAGAGCTTCCGATGCTTCAAAGTCAAAACCAAATTTAAACCTTGGAATCTTAAGCTCTTCTACATCTGCCCGGTGGCTAGGGATCTAATGGACAAAATAATCAATAAATTATTTTGTGATTATTTTGTTTATTGGTTCTAGGAAATTTATTCTTCATCAATTCTTCCATAAAAGATATAAGAATAAAAGGCGACTTATATGACAATAATTTGATAAAAAAATTAGTTTTATTGGACCAATCAGAAATTCGAACAACATATTTCACCTTACTTAATTAATTCTTAAATATAACCACCAATTGAAGAGTGATTCAATGTCAAAAGAAGACGAAAAAAACAGACTTAATATTATGAAAAAGAAAAAATTAAGAAATATAATCCAAGGACTAGGTGAAGTTATTATTTGAAATGCTCCATTGTTGAAAAGCCATTATAACATTGTCTGATTATCTCTTAAGACGCAGGTTAATGCATGGAAGGATCAAGAACTTGGCCAAGGAACAGAACCACTCCACTTCTCCATTCTTTAACAAGGAAGAGAAAAGGATGATCAGCCACGAAGTCATACTTCTTCTCCGCAGGACCACAAGCGCCGATGCTCCTCAAAGCAGCAGCAGCTTTGGATCCCACTTCATCAACCTCAATGCAAGACTTGTGTAAGATAGTCTCCAACGGTAGATTCAACCCCAAACCTTTCAGAGCTTCCGAGGCTTTGAAACCAAATCCAAACTTAAACCGTGGAAGCTTGAGTTCTTTCATATCTGCCCTGTAGCTAGGAATCTCCTTGTCGTCAGGGGTGGTAGCTAACGTCTCCAGCATTGCAGGCAACCCATCTTTGTCATCAGGGAGATAGATTTGCATCAAGAAACCACGACCGTCTTCTCTCCAGTCACTTCCCATTCTGTAAGGTAGCTTTAGGACCTTGAAACTTGGGTAAACATCGAGATGGTACCTGAAGTTACCGGTCATGAAGGGCACACGTACTTTGGTTCCATCGAGGAGGTGGAAGTCAGAATCTTTGGTAAGCAACGGATCAAACTGTTTGTCCCACCTCCCGTTGAAGAACAGGGCGTTAGCAAATATGTAATCAGTCAAAGGAGACACAGACTTTGGTGGAAGAAGATCAGTGATGAGTCCATTTGTCTGCTTTTCAACCCATGCATTCACCTCTTTAGACACTTCATCAGCCTTTTTAAGAAAAAAAACAAAGCTATCAACATCAAACATAGAGATTTTGGGGACCATAAACACTTCAATAAAAAAATCACAATGTGGACCAATGTATATGTATTAGAGAAGGCTTCTTAAAATTAGTATATATAAATATTAGTATATTTAATTGTGGTTTTCTAAAAATTACTGGAAATCCAACCGAAAGTATCTAGGGGAATTTTCAAAAATACCACTTTCAACCCTAAACCCTAAATCCTCAATTCTAAACCCTAAATCCTCAACTCTAAACCCTAAATCCTCAACTCTAAACCTTAAACTATATACCTTAAACTCTAAAACATCAAATCTAAACCCTAAATCCTAAACCTTCAAATCTAAAGCCTTCATTAAAAGTAGTGGTAAAAATGGTTAGTGTAAACATGAAAAGTGGTACTATGAAAATGATATTTTTGGCAATTTCTCTTAAGATATTGATATTTATTTTTCATAATTAGTGCTATATGTTTAAGATGTCATGTAATATAACTAATTATATTCAAAAGACCATGACTGAATTGGGTAATATGGTTATTTGATATACTATTTGAACCAGTTTTAGACATATTGGTTATTTTGATATTTTTTAGGTTTCTATACATCAAAACCGAATTCTTCTAGATCCAAAAGGATACAACTAAAAACCCATACATAAATTTATAATATTGAAACTGACCTAATTTTAAAACAAAAAAACAATACCCAAAATGAACAATTTGTACATAAATGAATAACCAATGTTCATGCCTAACTGATTTTAATAAAAAAAAATCTTTTTATGTGTTTGACTAAATTAAGTGAAATAAAAAGTTCTTTTATTTAGTAAAATATTTTATGGAGTGAAAATTGAAGTGACAGTAAAAGTAACACATTTTTTAATATTTTAATTTTATGTTTTTATTTTATTCACAAAAACATGTCTTTAAATTATATTTTTGATTACGTAGTTTTCCAACGAATTGAAACTAAAATAAAAAATATTTTAATAAAACAAACTAAACCGAACTTTTAACCATATAGAAAATATAATTATTTATATTTTGATTTTATAATTGGACAAGTTTATATTTATTAATTAATAAATAAAAATCTGCATTATTATTATTATAGTAATATAATTAATGATGTGAATTATTGTTAAGATAATATAATTAATAAAATTGTTAAATTAAGTAAAATTTGAAACCAATTAATGTAATATTACTATCCATGTTTCCAAACAATTTTAATTTAGACTACTATTCATGTTTCCAAACAATCTTAATGTGTACTTCAGTTTTAATAATATAGATGATTCATGGATTAAGGTCCTTTCGAGATTTACCATCTTTTTGAAGACAGTCACGACTACAACATATCAACCATCGTGATGGAATCACTGGTGTCCTTTTTAGAAAATGAAACAATTACATTGTAAGACAGTTTTGAAGTTTTTATTACACAAAAAGACAGTTTCAACTCTTAGAACACTTTCTTCTAACAACGTCTTTCTTTTCTAAATAATTAGTCAACTTGTAACTAAGTATAAGCTCAACCACACATCCCTCTTCTCATTCTGTGGTCTAGATTAAATCTGACATAATTGACAAAATTTATATCTGTTTCATTTTCTAACCATTGGATTTTTTTTTTATTTTAATGGTTGAGATTTATTATTTTGCAAAAAACCACATTCACCATCTCCACTTTGTATTATTTTCTTTTGTTTTGAAGATCAAAATCGTAATCATCTTTCGGAGCCGAAACGAATCTAAAAAAAAATCTTTTTTCAAATTTTTCATTCTCTATTTTTTAGAAAATTCATATTTGATTCTTAAATTTCTTTTTTCAAATTTTTTTTATGAAATCGTTTTCTCCATCACTCGATCTATCTTTTGAGATCTGTGAAGCTATAGTTTTGAGATATATGTTAGATGCCCAACATGTTCTAAAGTTGTGTACATTCATTAGTGTACATGTGTACAATAAAGGTTAATGTGTAAAGTTGTATATAGTTGTGTATATTCGTTAGTGTACATGTGTACATTCGTTAGTGTACATTCGTTAGTTCGTTATTGCTCAAAAACAAAAAATGGTGTTACATGTGAGTGTCTATGCATCGGTGTACAAGTGGACACAATTTAGACCTCAAATTGTAACATCATCTTCCATCACTCCGCTAGCTTCTACTTCTGCAACCCAGACCCACACATTCTTATGTCCAAGCCACCTTGAATCTTAGCCGTCATCAGCTTTCAATCTGTCACGACTTCCTTTCTTTACGGCCATGTCTCCTCTGTTGCTTCGTCATCTGTCTCATTCTCGTCGCCGTGTTTGTCTCATCCTTCTCGTCACTCTTTCAGCGCCTCCTTTTCGTCATCGTCTTCGTCGCTTCCTTTTTTTCATCGTCTTCGTCGCTTGCTTCTCGTTGTCACCTCTGTCTCGCCGTTTTCATCTCCTCCATCTCGCCGCCTTCGTTGTAAAAGCTCGATGAGCAACAATGGCCAATTTTGATTTTATTGCACATCTGGTCCCTAGACATTTTGGATATATTCATTTCTGACCCATACGTTTCTGATTTGCAAATATATCATTTCAAATTGATTTCATACTTTTTAATTGTACATGCCATATTTTTCATAAAATGGGTCTTTGAATTTTGTAGATGTTTCAATTCGGCTCTTAATTTTGAGGGTGTACATGTGTACAAACCCAAATATAATTTGACACATTGTGCACATAGATAAACATGCAACATAATACACATGTACACACTTATTTGTGTACAATATTTACATTGTGCACCTATACTATTATCACTTTCCATTATATGTACACAAATCAAAATCAATTCTCAATACAAAGAGTATCATTTACAAACAAAACTCTCACCCCTGCACACATGTGTACAACCAAATGATGTACAACCAAATGAAGTTCATGTGTACATACAAATATTACTATCATGTATAATGATTCACTTGAATAATTGTGTCCACTTGTACACCGATGCATAGACACTCATATGTAACACCATTTTTTGTTTTTGAGCATAACGAATGTACACATGTACACTAACGAATGTACACATGTACACTAACGAATGTACACATATACACTAACGAATATACACAACTATATACAACTTTACACATTAACCTTTATTGTACACATGTACACTAATGAATGTACACAAGTTTAGAACATGTTGGGCATCTAACATATATCTCAAAACTATAGCTTCACAGATCTCAAAAGATAGATTGAGTGATGGAGAAAACGATTTCATAAAAAAAATTGAAAAAAGAAATTTAAGAATCAAATATGAATTTTATAAAAAAATAGAGAATGAATGAGGAAGAAGACGAAGGAGAAAAAAAAGGAGAAGAGAAAGATAATGCAAGTTGGAGAAAAAAACGTGGTGATGATTATGTAGAGAGGAGAGAGATAATGTAAGTTGCAAAGTGTGAAACTATTTTGGTCACATGAATTTATTTTGTTAACTATTTTTGGTTTTAGTTAGAAAAAACTACCTCAGTAGTTGAAACTGCCTTATATTGTAATAAAAACATGAAAACTGCCTCTTAGTATTAATAACTCTTAGAAAATTAGCTTCTTTACCCAACATGTACTAAAAAGTTCTTTTAATACTCTTTCCTTTTCATTTTAATTGTCGTTCTAGGTTTATACACACATGTTAAGAAAATACATGATTTTATATATTTCTAAAATAAAAATACAATTATCTATATATCTAACTACATTTCGACCAATAGAAAAATAAAATGAAAATCTTTTTAATAAATTTTGCATTGGAATTCTAAAACGACACTTATTTTAAAACGAAAAATGTCTCTACAACGATAATTAAATCGAAACGGAGGGAGTAGTTTTGAGCAAGTCGATGCTTATTCGTTACTTTAGCACTCGTTTTTCTTTTCTTTTCTTTTTGAGAAAAGCATTGGGTTTTCTGTTATTCAAACAGTCCAACTTATATCTTTTATAGAGTATACGTGATTTGATTTGATAGGTTTTTTTTTTTCGAATAACCCGAATTGAGACTGTTGAATCTCTTGGTAAACTAATAACTGAAGAGGAATTCCAAGGTGAAATAAACATGAGGCAGTAATCGACATGTCATATATGCTTACTAGTTACTAATTTACTATTCGTCTCACTCATCTAGGATATGGAATAAATAAAAAGACTCTTCTCATATTCAAATGAAAATCCGACTTTCTTTCCGCACGCTTTTTATCTAGGATTTAGAATAAATAAGAACTCTCTTTGGGTGTAACTGGTAAACATGTAAGTTTACATTCCAATATTGCCGAATACTTCTTGGTTTCAACATTTTACTTGATTCGTTCCATAAGTTAAAACATACAAGAGTTACTTTATTACACAGCTAGGGTTTTCCATTCTACCCTTTTTAGCTAGTTTATAAGCTACATCAATGGCAATTCCTGGAATCTTAAAGAAATTAAAATCAAAATGGGAACCTTTTATGAGGTTTAGGATGTCTTCAACATAGGTCTGGTGATGATTGTATTGAGCTTTCAGTTCAGTTTCTCCCTGGTTTCTTTTGGATAGTTGCTCATAAAGTGTTGCTGAGTCTCCACAGAAAGTGACCTTGTTGAAACTTAACCTCCTTAGTTGGATGATCCAAATGCCAAGTTTTATTTTTTTGAACATTAATGTCAAATAAATTTAATTACTAAGAAACGTTAACTTCTAGATTTTTTTTAACACATTTTAAATTTTCCTTCCCAAATATATCATCGTTTGAATATAAGGGATGACACAGCTTAAGCTCCACAACAACAAGAGCAACAAAATTACTTCCACAAGCCTACACTTGTAAGGACCACCCGTCCAATCTCCCCAAAAAAATTAGAGACCTCGGCTCTCATTCACAAAGACTTCAAATAACCAATTAGGATGACTTCGCGCGACGTACGTTAACTTCAATACTTTCCTTCCCAAATATACAAACGTTAACTTCTTCATTAGTTTGTATATTAAAAAGGATAAATCTTCTTTTCAATCGATGTTCAATACTCGACCGTTATTTATTTATTCTTTTGTATATTTAATACTTATATAGGCTCGTCCACTCCGAAACGCATACCCACACATGAATAAAGAACCAGCGCACAAGTACAATCTTTTTATTTATTATAATAAGCTCGAATATTAAAACTAAAAAGTTTTATGTCTTAATATTTAATAACCCTCTTGAGTACTTATATAAACATAAATGTTTTCTATTAATTTAACTATTCTATAGTTGTAACCAACTTATTAATAACCTAGTACAAGTTCCATTTATGTATCTCATCATTACTAACCTTTTGCTAAATCCAACTCCAAAGAAAAAGCGTTAGGTCCACCTCCACCCACGATAGTTAATCTAAAATATTTCTTCTTTTTATGTTCAACCCTAGATTATATATATCCAGTTCATTGTGTTAAACAGAAGGTGCCAAATGATGTACTAATAAGTTTTTTTTTGAAGGCTATGATGCACTAATAAGTTGGCATTTTAAATATGAAGGAACAAAAATTAAATGGTACCTTAACTATAAAATAAAATCACTGAAACCAGAACACTTGTAGACTAAAAAACTATATAAGTAAAACTGTAAAACAAATGAAAAACATAAAATTACAATTCCCTCCATTTTATATTAAGTGTCTCTGTAATAATTTTTTTGTTATGAAATATATCTCATTTTGTGTATTTTAATGCAATTTATATCACTAATAAATTAGAAAAGAATTGGATAATTAAATAAAAGTAAAACTGAATATTTAACTATTTTTAATTAGCGTGTAAAAACTAAAATGTCATCTAACTTAAAATGGAGGGAATATTAATTAAAAAAAATTAAGCTTCTGTGCTATAAAAATTAAAAACAAAATGTCAAAATAAACTGAAATATGAATTCTTGGTTTTCTACATTTGATCATTTCAGACGTTTTATTAAAAAATATGTATTTATGGAAACATTTTTTTGAAAACTTGAAAGCGTGTAAATGCCATATTATCATTTATGTATTAATATATGGTACATTCCCATTTACTATGCATCACGTAATATTTGTATATCTGCTTGTTGTTAAAGTTATAGCCTTATAGGAGTTGCTACCCAAACATTTGCACATGTACTATACAGCTCAATTTTGTCGAGAATATTACCTTTTTGGTAAGAACTTTTTTTTCAAGACAACCTCTGCATGCTAACCTAAAATTCGATTGAATAACAACACTAAAGAGTCTCACTGAATTTGAATAGAGAATCTATGATGATAAAACTATTATTAACTTGTTCGAAGTTATGTAATACTAATATTTAAATGTTTTTACACGAAAAGAATAATTTCCTTTTAATTTATCGTTGTATGGCAAGTTTAAAATTTAAATATAAAGACAATCTGATTGATTTCTCTGTGAAGGAATATTTACAATTTATTAGTTTCTTGAAAAAACATTTTAAAAAAATTAACGGATATTATAAATATTTGTAATAACATTTATATTTACATATTCATATATGTAGCTATAAAATTTTGATAAATGCAAATTTAACTTTTTAATAGATGATAAAATTATGCCATCAATCATTAATTTTATTTAAAGTGACAAAATATAAATTGACTAGAAAAGATGGAAATCTTACATCTCAACATAGAAAAACACCAAAAACACTATAAGCAACCACAGAGATATTTTCATGGCCTTTTCTTTAAGGACGAAGTATCACTTAGAAAAGGAAAAAAAAACTCTGAAATCATTTTCTTGTGGATCTACGTTCATGTACTGTCCACAAGAAACTGGTATGTAACTTCTTATCTTCTTCTTTTATTTTACTTTACCCATCGTAAAACGGAACACAAAATATCAAAAACAGACACGAACGAGCGACAAAGCCGTAGATTTCTCCAGAACCATATTTAAAATGCACCAGGAGGGCTCTTGTGTCCGATACCTTGACTAGGACCCTGGTGAGTTGGCCTGAACGCATCTTGTTCTATGTTCTTGAAGCGATTGATCTTGTGGTACCACACAAAATCATCTTTTGGCGGCTCAGGTGGTGACCAGGAAACAACCGGTGCATGTCGAGCTGCCGTTGTGGGATCAAAGTGTAGTTGTGTCACCAAAAGAGTTATAAGAAAACCAGACAAAAGCGTGAATGAACAACCACGATTCATCATCACTGAGAAATTTGGGTTTTGGTTAGGATATTAAACCTTTTAAAGCGAATGCTTAATTAAGTGGTTGCTTTCTTCTCCGAAACAAGAGGGAAATATGTAAATTTAGAAGAATCGATAGAGGGTTTAAGGACCTCAGAACACCGTATGACTCGATGCTCAAGACTAATGTTAGAACATGGGCACATATATAGGTAGTTCTTAAAGTAAATAGTGTATATCTTATATATATAAGGCATCTTTTGAAGATGCGTAGAGGAGTACACTTAAGATTTTTTTTAAACACATTTAAGATTTTTTACACAATTGCCACTGGGACTATCTAAGGTAAAACCCTCACATTTGAAGAAAAAATATTGTAATAGTTGATAAATTATTAAAATTTTAAAATACTATCAAAAAGTTTCTCGAATGGAAAATTTTGAAAAACTTTTAGATAGATTCATGTTGTTTCATCCATCCAATGTTATTCCATTAATTTTATTTTACGTCTACTATATACAGTCAACTCTACAATTTTTTGTGTATGTTTACTAAGAAGAAGTTATTAAAAAAAACTATTATAGATCAAGACATATATAACGTACGTAATATATTTTCTCGGTTTTGAAATGATTTTTGATTTTTTTTTTCTGTACACTAAAAAGTATATTTCTTTTCTTTGTTATTTGTGTTTTTTAATTATTGTACTGTTTTATCTTTTTCTTAATAAATATCTCAACACTTTTATACAGTTTATGTAATTTTTTTATTTTTTAAAATACAATAAATAAAGTCTAATAATTAATTTAAAGTTTTAAATTTTTGAATATCAGTCTTTGGAAAAACAGAAGGAGTAATTCAATTAAGTTGATCCTCTGTACAAACACATGGAACATTAATTGTCCGCCGTATTATACTTTGGACAATTTGTTTTTGGCTTCCAATATTAAAGAGAAAGCGAGTTCGCCCTCGAATATTTTCCTAAAATGGTAAGTTCTATCTCCTCGATCGCATCTTTCTTGGTTTTAGAAGCACTTTTCTTGATAACACAACCCTATAATATGTATATATATTAGTATATAATTAGGTTCCTTTTTTGTAAACTACAGTATTTTTTTTTTTTTTACAGTATTTAATTAGGTTCCGGCGTTATGCATTTTTGTTTATATTTACGTATATTATTATTTTTTTGAAAAAAAGAGTTACGTATATTATTATCACCACAAATATTCGAACAATTAATTTTCTGAATTGTACACAGGCCAGAGACTTCACTTCTAGATATGAAAATAATTGGCCTAATTGTAGTATAAAACAAAGAGAATGCGAAAAGAAATAATTTAAAGGCATTTGTTTATACTCCATATATTAAGACATCATGGAACTTTGAATTTCAGCCAATCAGAATAAAAAAGGAATTCCAAGCCGTCACCATCACTAAGATTAATTCTTTTTCTGTTAAGGAAACCCTTACCGTAAATGGTCTATTCAAGGAATCCCAGCATAAAAGCTAATAGTACATATATTCGATTTTACGTACGTTTATATTCACGGAAAGACTATTATATTTATTTCGAATCTTACAAAATCAGACCGTGATTATTATTTTCTCCTTTGTAAGCAAACCAATAACTTTATTTTACAGGATACTGATAATAAATTCATGTGTACTCTTTATTGTTTCACGAAAGCTAGGGTTCTATAATCTGTTCAAAGATTTTCTCTAGTATTTTAGTAAGTACTTTCATAGTCTGTTTCGATATGAATTTAGTGTTGGCATATTCTATTTGTTGCAGGAAGTCAGGTACCATGGTCCATTCATTAGATTAAAAAATCCTTACTAAATGAAAGAGAACATGTGTTCATTCATTAGATTAAAAATTCCTGTAGGTTTTGGCTTCTTAATATAGACTGCTCATCCACAAACGATGCTCGAACGAAGTCCCTAGTGGCAAGGGTTTCAAATGGGAAATGGCTACGTACCCATCATGATATTCCAACTTTTTTTTTTTTTGAAAAAGGGATTTCTTGTGATATTCCAACTTTTAATGAACATACCAAACATTTTTGAAACCAGCCGGAAACCTCCAAAATTAACGTAGAACTTTGACGTTAAAACTAAAATATATGTATCATTACGGTATTCCTCTAAAGTCTAAACGAAACACATTACTTTTTAGCTCAACGACCAACCCTATAAAATTCACTCTTGAAATCTTGTATAGTTTACATGTGATTTACTATTTTTTTTTTTACAGTTACCTTAAATGCTTAGACCGTTTCTTCCCAAAGCGGTATATTTTAAAATTGTTTTGAAATTGAATACGTATCAATGTATTACAGTCTAAAAATGATTACAGTAAAAACTCTATAGATTAATAATCAAAAATTAATAAATATTATAAATTAATAAATTTTTCCGTTCCCGAATTGGATCGGTTCAAAATATAAAACAAATCGAAGAAAGTAAGATAATAATATTTTAGAAAATATTTTGTAAATATATAGTCCCACTAAAATTATAAATTAATATTTTATATAAATACAAACCAACAGTTGTGTTATTTGCATTTATTTCACAATAAAATTATCTCTATATTTTCTTAACATTTCAATATATTTTTCTAATATTTAGTAGAATTATATCTTAACCACATTTAAAATTTATAAAATATATTTTATATAGAGTAAATAATAAAATAAAGATTACATGAAATTCGAATTTAAAAAAAAATAATTAATGTTTATACGATAGAGTCAATTATTTTGTTTATTTTATAAAAAATATTATAAAAATAAATTTTTTTTTGTAAATTAGTAACTTAATAAATTAATAAAATATTATAGTCTCAATATTACTAATTTATAGAATTTTTAATGTAGTATACTTAAATATAATATTATCTGGGTTCGTAGTGTCTATCTTTCTGGCGTTTAAAAAGAAAAGAATTAAAAGTACTATAATAATATTAAGTTCCTACTATTATTAAGGATGCATCGCCCAAGGTAAAAGCTTGTTTTTTTTGTTGAATGTCAAAAGAATATGAATTATTCCATTGGTTTTTACAGTCTTGATGAAAGACATGCCATTGGGTACAAACTGTCCAAAGTCTTGGCTTCAGAGTCTGCCTCGGTACTCGGTAAATGAAATCTTTATTTCTATTAGACCATCTCTAATGTACTGCCTCGGAGTATTTTGCTATTTTTTCTCTATAATAGAAGAACTCCATAAATAGAAATGTGGTTTGTTTCAAAGTATATTTTTTTTAAAAAAATAGAGATCCCCAAATATATAGCAAAATATAGAGGAATACTAGAGATTTCCATATATAGAGCAATGCTATTTCTTCTTCTATAAATAGAGAAAAATATAGCAATCTCTATTTTAGATGAATAAGAGCATCTCCAACCCCACTCCATAATTTACTGTAAAATGGAGTGGAAAATGGAGTAATGAAGAAACAAAAAGTGACTACTCCATAAATAGTGTAGGATTAGAGTATTTTTGGTTCTAAATGTTATTATAGAGGCAAATATAGGAAATGGTTGGAGATGCTCTTAGGTTGGTAAGCGAACATGCAGCTCTAAGACATTAATTTGGTTAGAAGCAGCTATCAGTGCATGGAAAGAAAGGACTACGTCAGAACAAGCAAGAGGTTGTAGATCTCATGTACAAGAATCATGGTCATTAGTTAGAGATTCATTGCCAGTGATTAGTCGGTATTGAATCACTCGTAAACCGGGCAGAGAGGCTTAATTAAAACAGATTAAATCCATATACTCTAATTGATACAAACTGAATCCAAGTATCAAAGTAGTATACAAAGATGTCAATCCAATTCTAAGCAATCATAATGCAAAGAAAATTTAAGAGAATGAATGCAACCAAGGTAGTTAAGTGATTTCAGTTCGAGAACTAAATAAATAAGAACAAATAACTTACAACTTTCAATAAGTAAGAGCAAAGAAGACTCATGAGTTTAGGGACTTGATTTCAGGTGACTAAGATTCAATCTAGAGTAGTAAATTATCAATTAAAATATTTCCTTAGTCTAGATCACGAATTTAAACAAGTTATTTCTCAAGATGAATGATCATTTGCAATGAATCACCAAACATCATTTCCCATTGGTTTGATGAACTCGAGTAATTATTAAGAGCTACTCTAATAACTATCTAAGCACCCTAGCCTCAATTTCTTGGCTAGGAAGACAAAAAGAAATTTTTTTGACTTGGTTCAAACATTTGATCAAACAGCTTTCGGGTATGAAATGTCTAATGATCTAGATCAGAGTGGTCAACACTAATCTAGCATTAATAGTAATATATAAGCAAGAAAACAAAGAGATTTAACACTAAACACCATAGTTCTTCTCTTAATCACCGTATAATCACCCTAACCCATGAATTCAAAAGGAGTTTAGTCACTAATAACCATGCTTAACCTTAAAACCATAATAGATTTAAGAATAATCATCATAAGAAGATGAAATAAACTTAGATTCTCAAGAAAGATATATTAGATAGATAAAGATTCAAGTTTTCACCAAAATTGCAAAGAAGTTTTGCGAAAACAAGATAAGTCTCAACTTTTAAGTCTAAAATATATTTATAGGACTCTTAAAATTCTAATGGGCCCAGTTAACAGATCTGAAAAAGCTCATAAAACAAATAAAACTCCACCAAATAAAGACGTGGGAGCGGCCTTGTCATCCCGCTGTGCCAACCCGCTCCAATACTCGCTGCGACCACAGTGACTGCCTCGACTTGCTGCGCTAACCCGCTCTTGCACTTCTCGAGATGTCTTCACTCGGAGGGTGAGAGCGGCTTGGTGTAGTTGGTGTGTGGCCTCGCTCCATGGCTCGCTGAAGATACATTGATCTTGATGCCTCACTGTGCTGACTCGCTCCAACACTTGTTCGTTTATCGAGAGCGCATGATCTTGTCCTGCATCCGGCAGGTGCTACAAACCGCTTTGATGACCCACTTCTGAACTCGCAGCAGTAGAGTGGCTGTCGTAACTCACTCCCGCATCCTGCTCTACCACTTGCTTGTTCCCATTTGAGTCATCTTGAAGATTGAAAATGCTGGAGTGATCTCACCTAGAGCTGTAAACTGGGCTCGTCCACGTCCATTAGCCCATATCCATTTGTCCATTTATTGTTCATGGACAAAAAGTGTTCATGTCCATTAAGAACCAAATCCACTAACACACATGTTTATTTGGACTGCCATGGGATCCATAATAGACCGACCATATAAGAAATTCTAAATTTCAATTTATAAACCTATAAACTTGATTTTTGCGAAAAACTTAATTTTTGATTTGGGCATAAAACTTGATTTGAAAAAACTCGATATTAAGATTTTGGCGGAAAACCTCAATTTTCCGATTTTAGCGGGCAAACTCGATTTTTCAATTTTGGTGGGAAAACTTGATATTACGATTTTGGTGGAAAAACTCATTTTGCGGTTTTGGAGGGAAACTCAATTTTTTGGTTTTGACAGAAAACTCGATTTTACGGTTTTGGTTGGAAAACTCGTTTTGCGGTTTTGACTGGAAAATTCAGTTTCGCAGTTTTTGCGAGAAAACTCGGTTTTGCGGTTTGGCGAAAAATTCGATTTTGTGGTTTTGGCGGAAAACTCGGTTTTGAGATTTTGGCGGAAAACTTGATTTTGCGGTTTTGACATAAAATCGATTTTATGATTTTAGCTGAAAACTTGATTTAATAATTTTGGCGGAAAATTTTAATATTAAGATTTTAGCAGAAGAATTCGATTTTACGATTTTGATGGAAAAACTCAAATTTAAAAATCCTACAGTTTTGTGATCATTGGACCGACCGCGTCCATATAGTCCAAATCCACTAATGCCCATTGTCCATTGGTCTTGTGATCTTTGTCCATTTATAATCCACATGGACAAATGAGTGTCAACAAAATAGATATCCATTTATATCTGGACATGGACAACCAGTGATCATCCCACCTCTTTTACAGCTATAATCTCACCAAACCATTGCGATGATCTGCTCATAGCTTCGCCATAGTACCAGCGAGGTACATGACCCGCTGCAGGCTTCCACTCCAAGCACTTTCTATATAACCAACTCGATCAGCGACCATTCTTGATTTCTTTTTAACTTGAAATGGCTCCCAATTCCTCAAAAATTTTCTTAAGAATGCTCCATCATCTAATAGAGAAACATGCATGGAAATGCAACCTAAAAATGACTAGACACTAGTTTATATGATCAAATACATGATAAAATAATGATAAATACAAAGAAAATCACAAGATATCACTAATCTACTCACTACAAAAAACACGGGCTTAGCGACGAAAGTTAGCGACGAAATAATTTCCTCGTAAAATTACGAGGCCTTTACGAGGAAGTTACGTGAAAAGACAATAAACACGTTATTTCGTCGTTAATTAACGACGAAAGAGTTTCGTCGTAAACCAAACGTAAAGGAACGTCGTTTTTACGAGGAAACAGCATTTCGTCGTAATGAAAACGTAATAATTAACGTGTAATTAACGAGGAAAATATTTACGTGGTTTTTGCGAGTGTCACCTAATTTTAGGTGACACACGTTTTTTATCTTGTCTAACTACCCATATTTCGTCGTTAATTCGTAGTAAAATCTCACCTACCAATTTCGAATTTTCCTATAAATATGTCATTTGAGGAACATTTGAAACACACCACATGCAAAAGAAAAAAAAATCTAAAAACGTGAAAAAAAATGTCTGGTGATGGAAATTATTTAGAGTTGCGGAGATGGATGTACACGCATAGAGATGCTAACGGGAGAGTGACGAAAGAGTATCTGGAAGGACTAGAGACATTTATGCATCAAGCAGATTCTACACCGCTCGCCCAAGAAAGCGGTAATATGTTTTGTCCTTGTCGAAAATGCAACAATTCAAAACTGGCAACTCGTGAAAATGTTTGGAAGAATTTAATAAATAGATGTTTCATGCCAAATTACTATATCTGGTTTCAACATGGAGAAGGTTATAATTATGAGAATGAAGCTAGTAGTATTAATAGCAATTTTCAGAATGAACCGGTTGATCATTTGCATAATCAACATAGATACCATCAGGAGGAGCAGATGGTAGATAATTATGATAGGGTTCATGATATGGTAGCTGATGCATTTGTTGCTCATGATGATGATGAAGTTGAAGAACCTAACATAGATGCAAAAAAGTTTTATGAAATGTTAGATGCTGCGAATCAGCCACTTTACAGTGGTTGTAGAGAAGGTCTCTCTAAATTGTCGTTGGCTGCTAGAATGATGAGTATTAAAACTGATCATAATCTACCTGAAAGTTGCATGAATGCATGGACAGACTTGTTTAAAGAGTATTTGCCGGAAGACAATGTCTCTGCTGATTCTTATTATGAGATTCAGAAACTAGTTTATAGTCTGGGGTTGCCTTCTGAGATGATAGAGGTTTGCATCGACAACTGCATGCTCTACTGGGGAGATGATGAGAAGTTAGAAGAGTGTCGATTCTGCAAGAAGCCACGATTCAAACCGCAAGGACGAGGACGTAATAGGGTACCGTACCAAAGGATGTGGTACCTACCAATTACCGACAGATTGAAAAGATTGTACCAATCTGAGGAGACTGCTGGAAAAATGAGATGGCATGCCGAGCATACTCAGACGGATGGTGAGATGACTCATCCATCAGATGCAAGAGCTTGGAAACATTTTAACAAAATATATCCACAATTCGCTAGCAATAGCCGAAATGTGTATATGGGATTATGCACGGACGGATTTAGTCCCTTCGGTATGTCAGGGAGACAATATTCATTGTGGCCAGTCTTTATGACGCCATACAACCTGCCTCCAGATATGTGCATGCAACGGGAGTTTCTGTTCTTGACCATATTAATACCTGGTCCGAACCATCCAAAAAGGTCTCTGGATGTCTTTCTACAGCCACTGATAAAAGAGTTGAAAGATTTGTGGTCAACAGGGGTGTACGACTGCTCAACGAAGACAAATTTTACGATGCGAGCGATGCTTTTGTGGACCATAAGTGACTTTCCTGCTTATGGGATGTTGTCTGGGTGGACTACACATGGGAGATTATCTTGTCCATATTGTAATGGAACGACAGATGCATTTCAGCTGAAGAACGGTAGGAAGACAAGTGGGTTCAATTGTCACCGGCGATTTCTTCCCATTAATCATCCTTATCGAAGAAACAGGAAATTGTTTAGGCAGAAAAGGGTTGTGAGAGACACTCCTCCTCCGTATTTAACTGGAGAACAAATTGAACAGCAAATCGATTACTACGGAGCTCAAGAAACAGTTCGTTGTGGTGGTAATTGGCATGTTCCCGGTAATATGCCTGATTATTATGGAGTTCAGCACAACTGGCACAAGAAGAGTATATTTTGGGAGTTGCCGTATTGGAAGGATCTTCTTTTGCGCCACAACCTAGATGTGATGCATATTGAGAAGAATTTTTCTGAGAACATCATGAATACAATATTGAATGTTCCAGGGAAGACAAAAGACAATCAAAAATCGAGGTTGGACTTGCCTGATATTTGCTCAAGACCCGAGTTACATATAAAAAGCAATGGACAAGTTCCTGTACCGGTATTCAGATTGTCTTCAGAACAAAAGTCGGTCTTGTTCAACTGGGTTGCATCAGCAGTGAAGTTTCCTGATGGGTATGTTTCAAACCTCTCTAGATGTGTTGAAAAGGGCCAAAAGTTCTCCGGGATGAAGAGTCATGATTGTCATGTCTTTATGCAAAGACTACTTCCCTTTGCATTTGCGGAGCTACTTCCAACAAAAGTACATGAAGCACTTGCAGGTAATATATTATTACTCACACTAATTAATTTCTTAATTTATTTTTCAAAAATATGCACTAATAATTTGCTTAATTGTTTTTAGAATATACAAAGCCATTAGAGCATTTTTCAGGGACTTGAGCACTCGCACTCTTAAAGAGGATGTCGTAGAACAACTTCACGAGAACATTCCGATCTTATTGTGCAACTTGGAGATGATATTTCCTCCCTCATTTTTTGACGTCATGGAGCATTTAGCTGTCCACCTCCCGTATGAGCCATTGCTTCGAGGACCAGTACATTATGGATGGATGTATCAGTATGAGCGGGCAATGAAATATTTGAAGGAAAGGCAAAAAACCTCGCAAAGGTTGAAGGTTCTATAATTGCTGGAAGTTTGACGGAAGAAACATCTCACTTCACATCGTACTACTTTGCACCTAATGTACGGACCCGACAAAGAGCTCCAAGAAGATATGATGATGGTGGTGTTGCCCCAACATATGCAGTTGCTGGTGTTCCGGATATCTTTAGCCAGATTGGGCGAATGGGTGGGAAAACGAAAGAGGTTTGGTGGTCGAGTGATGAAGACGCCTATAGTGCACACACTTACATTCTACTTAATTGTGAGGATCCATTTATGCGCTATTTTGAAAGGTAACATATATGGAAAGTTCTAAACTAATTGTAATTAAAATATATTTTTCAAATGATGATATAACTAATAAAATATGTGCATTTTACAGCCTATTTGTTAGTCAAGTCCAAGAAGCTATCCCAGGTATATCCACAAGTGAGGTAGATAAAAGGAAAGATCGACACTTTATTAAATGGTTGAAGAGTCAGGTATTTACTCCAATCCGATATTTGTTTCGTCCACGGGGTGTAACAAAAGACGTTTGTTTCAATGTTCTCTTTAATTTAATTTTGCAAGTTGAATATGAGGATCCAGATTATCCCATATGGTTTCATGAATTAGTTCAGGGTCCACTTGCAAAGGTCACCACATCACCAATGTATTTCTCACGAGGCTTTACTTTTCATACATACGAGTATGGTAAACACCGGGCGACCAGCAATTATGGAATTTGTGTGAAAGGCGAAACCGATTTCTACGGGATCTTGCAGGAGATTATTGAAGTGGAATTCCCTGGGTTATTGAAGCTGAAATGCGTCATATTCAAATGTGACTGGTTCGACCCTGTGGTCAACAGAGGTGTTCGATTTAACAAATTCGGTGTAGTTGCTGTCAATGGTGGACAGAGGTACAACAAATTCGAGCCTTTCATATTAGCTTCGCAAGCAGACCAAGTTAGCTTCCTACCATACCCGAGGTTGCGAGAATCTGGAATAAGTTGGTTAGCTGTTATCAAAGTTACACCCCGTGGACGAATAATCGGTGGAGAAGAACCACCTTTGCAAGAAGAACACATCAATGAAGTCGAAGAACCTGAACAACAAATGGAAGACATCCTACTCATTGATCCGCATAATCATGAGTATGAAGATCTTCCCGACGATACCACTGACGATGCTGTTGAGGACGAGTTTAATGAAAGTGATGATGTTTCTAGTGTTGAAGAGAATGATGATGTATCTGAATGATGATGTAATTTTTTAAAAATATTATTTATTTTCAGACTTGATTAATGCATTTGGGGTTTAGGGTATGGGGTTTGGTGTTTGAGATTGAGTTATAAGTTAAAGGATGTTTGAGGTTTGGTGTTTGTGGTTTATTTTTAGGGATTTTAAGGTTATCGACGTTAATTCCTCGTAAAGAAAAACACGGGCCTTGCAAAATCCACGTAAGCTGATTTCGTCGTAAAGCACACGTTAAAAATAAACACGGGCCTTGCAAATTCCACGTAAGCGTGCGTGGTGTTTACGACGAAATCAGCTTACGTGGAAATAACAAGCCTTTTAGCTGTTTCGTCGTAAAGACCTCGTTAATTTACGTTGATTTAACGAGTTTCGTGTTTAAATCCCTAAAACTCTAAACCCCAAACCCCAAACCTCAATCTATATATGTTTTCACTTAGCAGACACAATAAACCTGTATAATTAACATTGTATGATTAAAAAAATTAAGAATTTAAAACATCAAACCCAAAATTAACCAAAACTTCCTTAACTTATAAGTGAATCATATATAAGGTTTACATTGCTAAACTCAATTCACTCAAGAAGACTTAATAAACATGCATATTTAAAATTTCTTGATTAAATTAACTTAACACATATAGATGTTACTAGTAATGGGATAGGGGTTTAGGGATTTAGGGATTTAGGGTAAAGGGTTAGGGGTTTAGGGATTTACAAAATAACCTCGTTAAAAACTCGTAATTAACGTGTCCTTTACGACGAAAAAAGAAACTATCATTGCTAATTCCACGTAAGCTTGCGAGGTCTTTACGACGAAACTTGCTTACGTGGAATTAGCAAGGATTGTTTCTTTTTTCGTCGTAATAACCACGCTTGTTTACGAGGAATTAACATGTTTTTATGAAATCCCTATACCCTAAACCCCAAACCTCAATATATATATACGGTTTCGATTCACTTAAAAAATAAATTAAACCTATATAATTAAAATTTCATGATTAAAAAAATAATAAAAATTAGGAATTTGGGGTTTAGGGTTTAGGGAATGTAAAAAACAAATGCTAAATCCACGGTTTCGTCGTAATATCCACGTGAACAAAAAACACGGGCCTTGCAATTTCGTCGTAAAGTTAAAAAGACGGGCCTTGCAAAATCGTCATAAATTATGACACGGGCCTTGCTGTTTCGTCGTAAATTTACGAGGACTTTACGTCCCTATGTAATCTTATATATACCCGCGAGAACCAGCCACTTCATTTCGTCCCAATTTCCTCTCCTACACCTCCCAAGGTTCTCTCTAATCTCTCTCTAGAATTAGGTGGTTTAGTTTAGTGAATTTAGATAGGTTTATAGTTGATTAGGTGGTTAGTGTAGAGAATTTTGATTAGTTTGATTTCTTCTACTTGTTTTTTCTAACAATCTGAATTTTTTTCAGATGGTTAGAAAGAACAAGCAGAAGAAAACCCCCCCACTACAGTCAGATGTTCTGTGGTGATCCTGCTGCTGGATCATCATCTTCAGCTCCCGGTTCCTCCATCCCGGAGATTGTCCCGGAGTCTCAGTCACAGCCACCACCGGTTCCTCCATCTGGTGCACCACCCCCACCTGCTGCACCTCAGGCGGTTCCAGATCCGGTTGCACCCGGATACATTCATCCGGAGTTGCGGGTGCCGCCGACCGCTCCTTTTGCTCGGTACACGGTTGAGGATCTTCTCGCTCAACCAGGCCGAGCCGGTTTACCGGTTTTAGACCCCGACCGACCAGAGGGGACTCTGTGGTACGTAATTTTTTTTATTTAAATATTTTTAAAATTATTAATATTTTTTTTAATACTTTAACTTTGTTTTTTTCAGGTTTGGGGTCGACAATTCTGTCGCTACGAGCGTATCCGATATCATCAAAGGATACTTCTCAGAGGCTCACCCAAACTGGAAAAAGACGCCGCACCACTTTAGAAACACGTGGTTCAAGATGTTTGCTGTAAGTTTTTTAAAATAATTATTTTATGTTTAATTTTTATTATTAACTTTTATTTCATTAATATTTTTTAACTAATTATTAATTTTTTTGGGTTTAAAAATGCAGCAAAGATACCGTTGGTCCATCGGGGTTCACGAGGACGTGAAACGGGAGTTCACCGCTAAGGCGAAGAAGCGGTTGTTGGACACCGTAGGCAACTGGAAGGAGGACTGGATCTACAAGGGTTACAAGGACGGGCAACCCGCTGAGCTGACCAAGGATGTCTACGATGGTCTCATCCGTTACTGGGAGCTGCCATCATCCATTGCGATCTCCAACGCCTGCTCCGCCTCTCGTAACACCAAAGACGAGCACGGCAACGGCCCGATGCTTCACTGTACGGGTCAAAAACCCCATGCCCGTGTCCGCTTGGAAATGGTAATTAATTTCTAATTTTTTTTCATATTAAATATTTTAATAATTAATATGTACTTATTATATATGTATATTGATTCTAACATTTTAAATTTTAAATATTTTCAGGCCAAAGAGACGGGACAACTCCCGTCTCTTAAAGAGCTTTACGAGAGGACCCACAAGACCAAGGCGGGGGTATTTGTGGATCCGAGGTCCGAGCAAATCTACAACGATGTCGTTGCTCGGATTGAAGACCGCCAAACCCAGCTGACCCAGCAATCTCCCGATGGAATACCGGTCGTATTATCCACTCAAGAAGTGGATCAGATTTACGAGGAGGTAAAAATTTTACCTTTTAATCTACTTTTAATCTATTTTTTAAAATTATTAACATTAAACTTTATTTTTTCTTTGTAGGTCGTCCCTAAGAAAAAGGGACGTACGTTGGGAATCGGTTCCGTCAACGATGTCCCAAGAGCGACATCGTCTTATGGTCAGAGACGAGCCGACGAAGTCACTGAGCTGCGTTCGGAGTTACACTCGACGCGGACTCAGTTGGCGTCGACGCAGACGGAGTTGGAGTCTACGCGCCAATCATTCCAAGCTCGTATGGGTGGAGTGGAGGGGTTTCTGGAAGTTATATCTTCTGGAAATCCCCAATGGGAGGAGTTGTTGGCGGATATGCGACGACGGAACCCGGTTCCCGAGCCTTCTCGTACTCAGCAGCAAGAGGAGGAACTACAGAGGAGGAGTGAAGACCTCTACCGGGAAACGATCCACCGCCCCGGCCCGACTTAGTTTTTTTTTTTCTGTGTAATATTAAAATTCTAAACTTTTATTTATATAATATTTTCGGTTTTAATTTATTCCAAATTTTTAATATTTTCGCATTAGTAATTATTTATATTTCTAATATTTTTGAAATAATTATTTCTATAATATTAAAATTTAAATTAAAAAATAAATTAGTTATAAAAATCGAAGCAAATTCCTCGTTAACTCACGAGGAATTGACGTGTAAGTGGACGTGTAAAGAACGACGAAATCTTACGACGAATCTACGTGTCAAATTCTACGTTCCTTTACGACGAAAGTTTACGTCTACTTTACGTGTATTATTTACGTTTACTTTACGAGTATTATTTACGTTTTTCTTACGAGGATAGTTTACGTGTATTTTACGAGGAAATATTACG